>NC_061511.1:151581589-151600938 GCF_022539505.1 Lolium rigidum
GCCGCCGCCATCGTGAAGCCAAGTTCTGGGGACAGAAGTCTCTGTTCCGGCACGCCGCCGGGACGGGGAAGTGCCCCCGGAAGCCATCTCCATCGACTCCGTCGCCATCTTCATCGCCGTTGCTGTCTCCCATGATGAGGAGTGAGTAGTTCTCCCCCGAGGCTGAGGGCTCTACCGGTAGCTATGTGGTTCATCTCTCTCTCCCATGGTGTGATCTTTATGTGATCATGAGCTTTGTATCACTATTAATCTATGTGCTATTCTAGTGATGTTATTAAAGTAGTCTATTCCTCCTCCATGATGTATAAAGTGGACAGCGTGTGCATCATGTAGTACTTGGCGTAGGTTATGATTGTAATCTCTTGTGGATTATGAAGTTAACTATTACTATGATAGTATTGATGTGATCTATTCCCCCTTTCATAGCTATTGTTGACAGTCTGTATGCTATGTTAGTATTCGGTCTAAATTGCAACGGTATTATCTTGGATTATGATTTGATGAGGATATCTCTATGAGTGGTGTTTGTCAAGTACTTGATGAACTTCGAGTGGAGCTTTCGTAGCCACTACGTGATGATTAGTGATTCCAATAGGAGAGTAATTCAGAGTAGAACAAGTGAGGAGAAGTTATCTAATTGTTATGTGATCATTGTTGAGAGTGTCCACTAGTGAAAGTATGATCCCTAGGCCTTGTTTCTAAGCATTGAAACACCGTTTCCAACAAGTTCTCGCTACATGTTCGCTTGCTGCCATTTTTATTTCAGATTGCAATTACTAATTATAATCATCCATATTACTTGTATTTCACTATCTCTTCGCCGAACTAGTGCACCTATACATCTGGCAAGTGTATTAGGTATGTTGGGGACACAAGAGACTTCTTGTATCTTAATTGCAGGGTTGCTTGAGAGGGATATCTTTGACCTCTACCTCCCTGAGTTCGATAAACCTTGAGTGATTCACTTAAGGGAAACTTGTTGCTGTTCTACAAACCTCTGCTCTTGGAGGCCCAACACTGTCTACAGGAATAGAAGCGTGCGTAGACATCACATACCAAAGAAGGAGTGCCAAATCCAGACATCGTGGTAGCCACTGCCTCAAGTATCACAGTGCAGCCTTTTTTTGTGACCCTTGTACATTCCCTGTCAGGCAAACGGACAGTTCTTCCATTTCCAATGCATGCAGCCAATGCTTCCAAGCATCCCTGGAAATCCTCGAGCTTCATTGACAGCGAGGATCTTAGCAGTGTCTTCGATAATGGGTGATCTCAAGTAGATGTCCCCGAACACTGCTATCACCGCCCTGCAGAACCGGTAGAAGAAATCAAGGGCGGTGGACTCCGCCATCCAAAGATAGTCATTGGTAGAATCACCAGGAGCTCCATATGCCAGCATCCGCATAGCCACCGTGCACTTTTGGAGGGCGGAAAACCCTGCCATGCCGGTGCAACCCAACTTGCATCTGAAATAGGAGTCGTACTCTCGAAGGGCATACACAATTTTCAGGAAGAGCTTCCGGCTCATCCTGAAACGACGCCTAAAAACAGCCTCACCGTGCAATGGATCATCGGCGAAGTAGTCGACGTAGAGCATGCAGTAGCCCCCCATTCGCTACCTCGGCTTGCACTTCCGGCGACCTTGTGCCGACCCACCACGGCTACCAATGGCCGACTCGGCGTACAAGCCGTACAGGCAAGCTAGGATCAGCATGTGCTCCTCGTCTTGGGCGGCGGCTGCCATTTCTTCTTCAAAAATCCGGTGAACATCTGCTCCTCCTCCTCGTCAGTGTCCATTTCCGGCCAGACAATTGGACGAACACCTACTGGGCGTGTCGACGAGGAGCAACGCGAGGGAGCTGCCCGACGGAGGAAAATAGGCAGAGGGCACGACGGGCGATGGAATATAGGCTGCTGGGTGGAGGAACGACGGAGTTGAGGCAACCGTTCGGCGGATTGGCGAGGGGTGGTGTCATCAGCGACAGAGCAACGGGAGGAGAGGGGGGATTTGCGTCGACAAAGTGGTGGGGTTCGTGTGTTCTCTCGCCGATAGAGTGGGCCCGTCCCCGCTTTTCTCTCGTCCGGAGTCCCCGAGCGCACCCCGGGGGGCCGGGGATGGCCTGGACTCTCCAGATGGATCAAAGGCTTAATCCGGGGGAAAACGAGGAGTCGGGGGCGCGGCTGGGCCGAATAACGCCGTCTGGATGTAAAAAACGGCTGCGGGGGGCCTCGTCGGGGAGACGGCTGGAGATGCTCTAACAATGGACAGTGAATATGATTTGCCGGCTACTTTGCTGCCGGATTGAATGGAGATCCTAAATGTACATTCTGTGATGAATTAGAGACAATTCATCATCTCCTTTTGTTTGTCTAGCTGAAAGAACAACCTCCAGGGTCGCTCTCGCGCGGGGCGGCTCCGGAGGCACCCCAAACCCTAGCAGAACCGCCCCAGATCCTGGCCACCCCTGGCCGCTGAAGGCGGAGGGCTTGGCGCCCCCCCCCCGACACCTCTCATGCGCGCGTTGAGGCAGCGGTTTTAGGGGTCGTATGGTGCGGCATGGCGGCCCGTCGGCGGGTGTGCTGAGCGCGGAGTTGATGAAGGAGAATTTATGCGCAACGTTGAGTGGAACCCCAAGAGGAAGGTATGATGAGCACAATAGGAACTTTTCCCTTAGTAAGAAACCAAGGTTTATCGACCAGTAGGAGAAAAATGTTCTCTCCCGAGGTGTTGCGAACCGACTCGTGGCAGGTTGCACTGCCGGCGTCAGTAGCAACGTGGAGACCTGCACACAAACAACCAAGTACTTTGTCCCCAACTTTCAGCGAGGTTGTCAAGCTCACTGGTTTTGCTGAAAACAAAGGATTAAACGAACCGTGTGGAAGAAGAATTGTTTGCAGAGAACGTAACAGAAAAATGTTGTAGAAGATTGCAATTAAAAGAAGAAGGACCGGGGTCCACAGTTCACTAAAGGCGCCTCCCCAATAAAATAAATATGCTGGGTAAAAAAATTACAGATGGGCAATTGACAAACAGAAATTCTACGCTAATGGTTGGTGCAGAATACATGCTATGAAAGTATGCGGGCATTACAACAATATACATAGACCATAATCCAACTGCATCTATGACTAATAATCCACCTTCAGGATTGCATCCGCGACACCCTCCAGTATTAAGTTACATGCTTTAAGCAATGTGTGTAAAGTAAACGATGAAACTGCCCTTGAATAGAACACCGTTGTTTTCTCCCTAGTGGCAACAGCACATCTACAACCGTAGAGAACAAGGTCACCTCCCATGGTTAAATAGAGGCATGAACCCACTATACAGCATAAATACTCCCTCTTGGAGTCGCTAGCATCTACTTGGCCAGAGCATCTACTAGAAACGGAGAGCATGCAAGATCATAATAACATAATACATAATCTCAACCAAAGCAATCTCTCTATAAATCGGATCCACATCAAACCAAAATGTAGCAATTACAATAGATGATCTTGATCATGTTAGGCAGCTCACAAGATCTATACATGAAGCACAACAAGGAGAGGACAGCCATCTAGCTACAGCTATGGACCCATGGTCCCGTGGAGTACTACTCCTGCATCACCTCGGATGAAGACATGGCGATGTAGAGGCCTCCGACGGTGATTTCCCTCTCCGGCAGGGTGCCGGGATGGACTGCAGAACCCTCCCGAACTAGGGTTTCGGTTGACGGCGGCGTCGGAACTTTTTGTGGATGGAGGCTCGGGTCCCTGGGGTTTCCCCGATACGAGGAATAAATAGGCGGAAGGGTGGAGCAAACGAGGCGACGAGGCGCCTGTACAAGGGCCAGGCGTGGCCAAGGGTGGGGCCGCGCCTGCCCTATGTACTGCCACGTGGCAGCTCTCCTGCGCGTGTCCTTCTGGCTCCGTTTTTGTCCCAGAAAAATAAGACTCTGGGCTTTTGTTTCGTCCAATTCCGAGAAATTTCATGTACAACTTTTCTGAAACACAAAAACAGCAGAAAACAGGAATTGGCACTGCGGCACTGCGTTAATAGGTTAGTCCCAGAAAATGCTAAAAAGTGTGGAAAAGTGCACATAAAACATATAATAATTGTAACAAAACAAGCATGGAGCATCAAAAATTATAGATACGTTTGGGACGTATCAACATCTCCAAGATTAACTCCTGCTCGTCCTCGAGTAGGTAAGTGATAACAAACAAATAATTTTTGAGATGACATGTTGTCAAACTACTTTGATCAATCTAAGTGTAAAAGCAAACATAGCTGGAATCATAGAATCCTAACATAAGCATGATAGATATAATCAAACAATGAAACTTAATAACCATGCTAAAACATGAATAGTAATCAAAAAGAAAGTATAACGTGCATGGAAAACAAAGTGATTGTCAAGAGCATAGAATAGATACATAATAAAGTGGTACTCAGCAAAACTAAAAGTAAAAGAAGGTCTCTCTTTGAGAGGCAAGTAAGATCACTCATGTGCTAGAGCTTTTTATTGAAACAACAAGAGTATAAAATGCACTTTTGAGAGGTGGTTGTTCATGTCAATGAGTAGTAAAAAGAGCTATTGTCATCTTCCATACTAAGCAAGTTTGAGAGCGGTTCCGAAATATTTGGGCGAAGCCTCTTTTCATTTATACTACATATAAAATTGTGACACTCCTCCCAACCTTTGCTTACACATAAAATGGCTAACCGAATCCTCGGGTGCCGACCAAGCAATCACAAACCATGGAGGAGTGCCCTTTTCTTATAATTTTCCTATTTTCTTCCCCTATTGGAAGTTGTGGTCAAACCAGCTCTTTTTTATATACTTTTTTTATGTGACAAGCAAGATGAAACTTGCGAGTCTTTGAGTTACTTAACTAGTATGGAAGACGACAACCATAATTTTAATTTACTTCCTCATGAGCTAAAAATAATGTCACAAAACGGGGAACTGTTTGAATGTTTTAAAGATAGCACACGAGCAAACTACTATGGAATGACAATGAAATACCACATATAGGTAGATATGGTGGACACTTTGGCATATTTGGTTTTTGGTGGTTGGATGCATGAATAAAATACTCACACAAATGGAGGCTAGAAAAGACCGGGTGCGACCAACTAAGAGAGCATAATGGCCATAATCATGCACAACGACAAAATATATTAATCAAAACATTAAGTGATACACAAGTTGTAAACTAAATGATCATAGAGGCAAGAATTGACTGGAATGTAGTCATAACATGTTGCAAAACATGCGCCAAGTTGACCCAAATTAAAACATTCGCAGGAGAATATATACCACAATAATATGCTTTTCTATTGTATGCTAAAAACAATGCATGAAACCTTTAATGGCACACCAAACACTCTCAGTATTTGAGACTAATCATAATGAAAACATAATTAACAATCTCATCATGAGAATAACATCTAGCAAGATATGCAAAAATATCTATGCCACAGTCTAAAAATGCTTCCATTTGCATCACATACACATAAAACTTTTTTCATGCTTCCAACGCAAACCAAATGAAACCAAACAACTCTCATATATGAAAAACAAGTAAATGTCCAGAGAGCTATTGAAACTCAAATAAATGTATAAGTGGAGTGTGTCTCTCTCCAACGCAAAATGCATAACAGTGGAGCGTGTCTCACTCCAAAATAAACATGCAAAACAGTGGAGCGTGTCTCACTCCAAAGTAAATATGCAAATCGGTGGAGCGTGTCTCACTCCAAAGTAAACATGAATGATGGGATCCAACTTTATTGAAAGTAAACACACAACAAAAAGTAAAGACGCTCCAAGGATAACTCATATCACATGAAGGAATAAAAATATAGCGTGTTAAAAATGATCTGGTGCTTTTTGTTGATGAAAAGGGGATGCCTTGGGCATCCCCAAGTTTTGACGCTTGTAATTCTTGGATATTTCTTGGGGGGTCCAGGGGAAATCCCGAAGCTTGACCTCTTGTCCATGCTTCATCTTATTGCATCATTCTTCTCTCCCTACACTTGAAAACTTCCTTCACACAAAACTCAGCACAATTGATTAGCAACATTAGTGCAAATAAAAATATATCAAACCAGCAAGGCTTTAGTAATGGCACATATAAAACACTCATTTTAACATATGCTACTGTAGCTACTTCTTCCCAAATCTCTTTTTCACAAAAGAACTCAAAAAGATGAAGCATAAGACGCAAATGCAAAACATGGCAGAATCTGTCAAAACAGACCAGCAGGCAGAGATCGAAATTAAAGAAATAGTTCTGTTGCTCAAATTGAAAAATGCTAAACTAATGAAAGTTACCTAACATACTGGGGCATAAGCACAAAAATTTGCAGATCAAAATAACGTTCTGGAGATTTTTAAGAATTTGTTTTCGTGACCAGCACAAAATCTGTTTCAGAATTGCAAATACCTCAAACATTGTGTTGGATTATTAGGCAATTTCCGTGTGAGTTTAATTACCGAAAGCAACATTACAGATGCACAAGCATACTTAACCAAACACATCAGACTAAGCACATGCATCAGATCTGAACATGGAACAAGTAGCAGTGCAAGGTAGGAAAGGAAAAACACGTACATCGCGACCGGGAAGGTCGCACCAGTAGCAGCACCACCACCATGGAAGTTGTTGATGTCGCCCATGGTGTAGTCGGATCTGTCGATGAAGCAGCCAAACCGTCGAAGAAGAAGACGAACAGCAGCGAGCAGTCGCGCCGAGACGCTCCCCAAAAACCTTATCGCCCGTCTCCCGGTGCAGGATCTCAACGGACGGAGTTTCGGAGGCCTGCTCTCCCGGACGGCCGTGCACGCAGTCGCCGGGATGGAGAAGACTAGAGAGTAGCGCAGCAAAAGGAACTTCGCGAGAGAGACGGACTAGAGAGTTCTGAGAACTGTATACTCTAGACCTGATCTGTCTCCTTGTATAGCCTCGGAGGAGAGACGACCCGACAGCGTTGCCACGCGTAGGAAGCCAGGGACACGCGGCGATCATGCACATGCAGGTCGACACGTACCCAACTCAGTTGGTGCACCAAGCAAAAATTTAGGCTTCCTTGAGTGTGTCTCGAACTCGAACTCGAGTCACGAAACGCGACGTGCGTGCGTGATGTGTCGTGACGTGCCGTGCCGAGCCGAGGCGGGGCGAGCGGAGAAGGAGTAGTGCGCGAGGGCTCCTTCTATTCTCACTCACTTGGAAGGAGTAGAACAGTAGCCCTTATATATCACTCCAACTCTCTCCCAACTAGCAATGTGGGACTAAACTTTGTCCCCCAAGGCTGTCCCAAGCTGCCAACGTGATGGGCCTTGAGATTTCAGGAATTGTAGACTACATGGGCTGCCTTACTGGGCTGCAGCCCATCTACATTCAACAATCCCCCACCAGATCTCATATGCACATCGGATGACACATTAGTTCCATTCACTGTTTAATATACCTGCACTTCAGTGGAGACTGTTAAGTTGAACTTCCACCTAGGCAAGATGCTACGCTTGACTACAACTGAACAATGGACTATGCCTTGAATTGTCAGTCTTTGTGCAGCAAGTTTCGCTCAATGCCGGCATGGTACTAGGCTACCATAGCCTTCCCCTCGGGTGGAGCTTATAAGTCATACTCCTCGGCCCTTCATGAGCTTACTAGAGATTCACCCAAATCTCCCATACTATGACCAGTAGTGTCACTCGTATAGGTGTGTTCTTCAAAGATCACCCTGTAGGACAGCGTCTTCGCTCATCAAGAGCCGTTCAGAACACATTAAGACATTGTCAACCTACCTTACAGTAGCTATGAGAGAATTGCATCTGCAGCGGAGTGGGAGTATTAAATTTTCTCTCAACTCAGTTGCTCCGGTTTGTTTTCCCAGGTCCTAGTTCACGGAATTTCCGATCACATAGGTTGGGTTACCCCCTCGGCAACTCAAGTGGGTCTCAAACCCATCTCCCTTGATGCAAGGTCTATCATATTTCTTGATAGTCGTTTTGTGAAAGGATCTGCCAGATTTTTAGCACTTTGGACATAATCCAATGCTTTTTTTTTGAAGTAAACGATATATATATTAAGCAAGCAAGCCGCCTCATTAAAAACCTTCCAGTCCCCTTAGGTACCCTGGTAAGGAAAAGAGTGCGTCAAAAACTTGTTGCCATCTGGTTACATTTTGGTTACATCGTTTAACAACCTGTCTAACAGGAAGCTAGGGGGATCATCATCCCAAGTACAAGATGTTGGACATAATCCAATGCTATCACTCCGGAGTTCTTTAGTTTTCTGATAGACTTCAGTCTCCTCTTGATATGTTTGGAACTTTTCATATTATCCTTACAACTTTTCACTTTAATAATCACAGTTTGATTATCACAGTTCATGAGGATGACCGGTATTGGTTTTTCAACCATAGGCAAGTCCATCAAGAGCTCACGAAGCCATTCCGCTTCGACAGTAGCTGTATCTAATGCTGTGAGTTCTGCTTCCATAGTTGACCTTGTTAAGATGGTCTGCTTGCAAGACTTCCAGGAAACAGCGCCACCACCAAGAGTGAAAACATATCCACTTGTGGCCTTCAGAATCATAATCAGAAAACACATTTCGTACACCCATTCCAGTGTCGTTTGGCTAAATTATCTTTAGTTAATAAAACCTTATTACTCAAGAACCACATGAATTTTTTTTATCTTAAGAGGAACCTTAACCTTCCAGAAGTACTTTCGCAAAAAAGGAGTATGATCATTCATAAGATCTTCATATATAGACTTAACCGTAAAGAGTCCTGTGGATGTCAAATCCCAAACAAACCGATCATTATCTTCACTCAAGTTTACCCTCATCAATTTGCGACATAAGTTTACCCATGAGGACCACTTATTACCACTCAACACTCTACGAAAAGAAATATTGAGTGTGGTTTGAGCTAATACATGGGCTACTGTTACATTCTTGTGATGCACACTATTATATAGGGATGGATACTGATGTGCTAAAGGAGTTTTTCCTAACCACATATCTTCTCAGAAGCTGGTATTCATTCCATTACCCACTTTAAAAAAAACCCTAGAAAAGAAATTCTCCTTAACCTCCATCAACCCTTTCCAAAAGGGAGAATCAGTAGGCTTAGCCTGCACATCAGATAAAGTCTTATGTCTTAGGTATTTATTTTGTAGAATCCTATGAAGTACACTGATAGTAACAGGGTAGCAGGTAGATTTCAATTTGAGAAGGTTATACTGAACTTTTTTCATGGTTTTGTTTGAACATGCTTCCTTGGAATACTTATAAACAGCACCTTCTCGAACCGACTTTCAGGTACATCCATTATATGAAAAATATACCAGTTCTAGTTGAGCTGCAAGCTACCGATCTTAATTTTGCAATTGAACAATTTACACTGTGAAACACAATGCAAACTTCTATTTATTGGTAACCATCAGGTAAACAGAAACTACTCACCAAGGCAACGTGTAGATACATAACAGACAACTCAGCTACAGTGTTCATCTCAGCTTCATCTGATTCACATCAGAGTCTTTTTCTCACCAATAATATCAACAGGACCAATAAGTGCAGCATATACGCCACATCATAGCTATAGATTATTAGCTAAAGCACATACACATGGCTTCCCAGTTGGCATACCAAGCCATAGATTACCTGCAAGTCACACAACGTTATCTCCGAAATATATGTGTGCAGACATGGGGCCGCTAGCTTCCTGAGAGGCTTAGAACCACCTATAATGAAGATATCAGAGGAAAAAATTTAACATGCAGGGCAGTACACAAAGGGGAAAGAAATCTGGCAGAACAAAATAGCATTTAGGGAACCAGAGCTCACAATCTTGTTTTCTGTACGTGGGAATTCCTATACCAAAAGCAACCAGGACCCTTTGGCACTAACTTCTTTTAGCCGATCAACATTATCACTTCAAAGAGATACCATCGCTATCTACCATGATGACACAAAAGGGAGGCTAAAATAACATTGAACGCCATAGCATGATAAAAAACAATGTTTTGAACACAAAATCTGAAGGTCCCATAGAGGAAAAGCAATCTGAACCTTGCATTGGTCATTCGCAGATCCTCTTCAACGTTGGGCGACAGTAAACATCAATTAGTGGCAACAGGCGAGACACCTGCCAATATACCAATTACCAATAGTGTGTGCCTAGAAATGGAAGAGTGGACATTCAGATAAAAGCAACCATCGAGCACTGCAATAACAAATGTGAAAGTTTCAGTCAATTTTCTATATTTACTTAGAAGGTAAGTCTAACGTCAGATAGGATACTTCATACTTGGGTGAGCTAATCATGCAAAGCATAGTAAGGCCAACTCAGGCAGAGGATTGGTCAACGTAATTGTTGTCCATTTTTAAAAATCAACGGTCATGCGAACATGAAGTTCTGTTGTACTAAACAAATAAGTAAGTAAGATGGAAAATTGCATGCTAAATAAACCTTGGGAACCCATATAATACTGAACTTCGTTGCAACATTCAAACATAATTGGAAATTTGCATGGCAAATATATAAATAACTGTCTCTTGTGTTCTTCCTTTCTAAATTCCACGCATTCACAAAATTAAATGCATTATGCATGCAATTTATCTTCTAATATAGCAGGCGATATTGGTGAATAATAAAATATGATCTTGCATTACCATAGCAATAGAATAAATGAAGCATATCATGAGCAATATATCTACCGGGAAGTGCCAATGACAACCCAAGGCTTCCATGCAAACAATGGGCTTTTCTGTGACAACATCAATATAAAATTAAGCCGATAACTCCATCACAAATGCAAACCAATACCGGTGTTTCCCACATATACAAAATTAAATAAATGCATATCATATTTTTGGCCATACATAACAATTCTAGAGCTTCAACAATCAAGCTCATTCTATAGCTCAAAACATAACAATTCTAGGCCTTGAGTAATCAAGCTCATGCTATAGCTCAAAATAACCAACTATAATAGTGATCATGGCATATATCTTTTTTTACCTGAAAAGCGACATATACGCAATAAAATATCACACATCTGTTGCATCTTGATCTTTTGTTCAGACCGTAAAAGCTGAAAAGAACAGAACGTCTCGTTAGCTTATGGCTGTGCAGCCCATCTGTGGTTTAGATCAGAAAAAACATTATAAACGGCAATTATACTTGATGTTTAATGTATATCCAATGCAAATCAAATTAAGAAGTGACTGTGGCACATAGGTTCTAGTAACCGATGCAATAATCATGGTTCAAAAACGTGTAACTAAGTGTATGCTTAAGCGCTGAGCGATGGCAAAATGCTTCGCTTAGGTCCTAAGCGGTTACTTAAGCACCGAGAAATAGTGACCACGTGCATACATTAGATTGCAACTTGCAGGCTTTTAAGCTAAAGATAAAAATGTGTGCATTCAACTCTAAACAAAACACAAACAATTGACTGGATGATAAGGCAAAACACGAAGAAGATATGTATATGCAGTCACAGGAGACCAAAATTACCAGGGCTGCTGCCACAACATTATAAGCCTCATTGTAGGCAGCACCACCTCTCTCTCCTGCTTTCCCAAGCGTGAAAGCACATAAAGAACAGATAGCATAATCAGATGGTATAAACCACATCAGATCGCTCTCTCAGCTCCTTAAGAAGTTTGATTTCCTCAATGCTGTGTCGATGCCTTCTTTCTAAGATTCTTTATGTCAACTATACCCCTGTTTGAAAGTAGATAGCATGAAATTCATGGTGATTAGCTGAAACAGACTGAAATGTCAAAATAAATCCAAGCTAGTATCATCAGACGCACAAATAACTTGGCATCATACTAAATTAGGAGAGGTTGAAGAGTTAATTTAGGAATATTGAATGCCTATCGAATTAAATTTTAACACCTCTGATTCCTAGGCTAAATCATATATGAATTCCTCGATAGAAAAATCTCACTGTCCCACATAAGCAGAAGTACTAAACATCAAACGGGGATAACTTGTGATTTTATGTATTCGACCTGGCAAAACAATCTGTAACTTTGTAGCACGTGGATTGATTAAACAATGAAAGAATAGCAAGGGCAACATGATTTTAGCCTAATACAGATCCGTAGCAACAAATTACATCCAATCTATCACCTGAAAAGGGAGTGGTAAATGAAAGAACAATTGAGGGGGAATAGTTGCTTACAGGCTATAGTCCTTTCTGAGTCGTCGTCTTGTTCACCGGATTCGGTGATACAGTGCCGAGACAACACGGAGATAGGGCTTCATTGCAGAGATATGGGAGAGGGGAACGGAGGCGGCTGCGCTCGCCATTCCCAACCGCCGCCTGCTCGCTGTTTCCGCGCTGCCATCTCTCACCCTTCTCGATAGTCACTGAAAGAGAAAGGGGACGGGGCGCAGGGTGACAGAGGAGAGAGAAGGGTGACCAGAGGAGAGAGGAGATGACGCCCTGACCTTCCCCCGTCATTCCCCTTCACCACATCGATGGCGCCTCCACTAAGCGCATGAACAATGGTTGATAAGACTGTCTTATCTTAATCCCGCCACGTAATCTAGATATAACAATAAAACTTGATGTACAATGGAGTATTTTTAGTCTTATCTTTGGCAATGAGATATCCCTAAATATATGGTGAGAGAAGACAAACCTCTTTTTTCTATTTCTCTCTTCTCCACATTATCAATTATTCTAGGTGGCAGTGCTAAGATATAACCATTGTACATGCCCTAATGCTCCATCGCTGCCACAAGGAGGGGAGGAGAAGATTCTAGGGTTCATGTAAAAGCGATGGACAAAAACCAGGAAAGGAGCCCAGCCGGCTAGGCAGCCGCACGACCAGACACGACACCCTGTCCAGACGGGAGGTGCAACAACAGGGACCAGAAGTGACGGTGCGCATGGAAGAGCCGCCGGCAGCCAGAGAAGAAACACCTCCAAACTGGCTCCAAAATCTCCGGCACCGAGGATGAAGATCCTCCAGAGATTTTGTGGAGAGAAACCCGCAATCGGTCAAACCCCTCGAGGAAACATCAAGCATAGAGGGGACCCACAAAGAGGAGTCACAGGCAGGAGGCAACCCAGAAAATCTGGCCAGCACGCGTGGAGCGGACAGCACCGGCCAAGCAAGGATTATGGGCCAGCTAGGCAGGCCCCGTCATGCATGGAGCTAGCAGCACCGGCCAAAGCATAATCGCGGGCCAGGCAGGCAGGCCCACAGGCAGATGCGCGGAGGTGCAAAACGCTGAAAATGCAGCGTTTGCAACCATGGAAAAAAATAGAGCTCTATTTTAGCGCTAATAGCACGCTATAGCATTTCTAGACAGCCCACGCTACATCATTACAGCGTTATAGCGCGCTATAGCACGGTATTTTTAGGTCGACGCTATTATAGCGCGCTATTTTTTTCCTTATTTGCAACGGCCGTAATCTATTTAAATAATGTGGACGGATCGCCTTCCTCCCCTAACCCTGAATTTGTCTTGATTTTGTTTTATAGAGACAGTGTCTTGACTGTTGCTTGCATCGAAGGCCCATGTGCATCGCTTTCATCCAAACTTGCACCGCTGCCGTTGTTCCCGATTTGCCAAGAAACAGAATCAGGTTAGTACGTCTATATGACGAGTACTGCTTGTTTTTCAGTAAGGTAACTAAAATGATAATGTTTGTGGTGTTTGGGTAGTTTTACTTTTAGTTTCTAGTGAAATGTAAATGGGAGGTACGAAGATAGCTAATCAGCTACTTATCATGTGCCTTGTATCTTGTTGAGAGAAATATCTCCGAGCTACCTTGGTTCAAGTATATTATGAGTAGTACTCAAAATTTTATATTTATTTAATAGAAAGATACCAACATTTCATGGATATATAGAAACATCGATCATAGCCTTCGCAGCCAAAACCATAGGGATGTGAAAAACATTTTCCAGTTTTGTGGCCTTATTTTGCCTTTCGCACCCGGCTCCCAAATTATATCGTAAATTTGTCTTTTCTGCCCAGGATATGATGAAAATTATTTCGAGCTCAAATATTTTTATACAAGTATAATACTTGATCATCCTTTGTTTCCAGGAGGATTTGGAATTTTTTCAATATTTGAAATTACCACGAATTTAAAAAAAATGGGGTGCATAACACCCATGAGCCAAAAAATCGAGTTCTGGATGTTCGTGACTATTAAATATGTAATCAGACAGTGAAGAGACAGAAAAATGCTACATGATGATCGGCTTCATGCCTTGGATCTGAATTCAGTTTGCAATTGCGGAAGTTCTCACAATTCACACTTTTGAGTTACGATATGCAGATTTTTACTATCAAAAAAGGTAGCCAGTTAATGTAACCTTTAATATAATTTCGTGGTGCTATAGGTGTTGATCCTCTATCTGTACAATAAACCACGAGGAAGTCATAAGCCATCAGCTCAACTAGCCACCCTGTGACCCTTAAGGGGAAACTTTTGGATCTGATGACAGTGATCAGATCCTCTTTAGTCAAAACCAAGTATATAGTAACTTTGACAGTTATCAGAAATATGCAGAACAATGTAATAAAACGAAAACATTGTTGCAGATAATAATGAACTGGTGATGATTTCTTAGCTCTGAATAGCCAAAGTTTGACCGCCTCGAATACACTGTGTACCTACCATTGCAACGTGCATTTCTATGTCATCAAAAGCTTTCACGTTTGTAGATAGCCAAATGCTCCAGTAATATTCGGATACTTCTCCTAGAAGCTATTCAGATAAAAGATATTGTTGCTATAAGTTAACAACTGCTGCATGTGCTTTGATGGCCTTGATGATCTGTAAGTACAGGTTGATAGACATTGTAACCAACGGGTCATCCCTGTCCGCTGAAACAAGCTTGTTCACGTGCTTGACAAGTAAGCAGCACAAGGGGAGCGTTCCGACGGCTGGAAATATTGTTTCGCTCCTCGGAGCAAATGGGTAAGGAACCTGAAAAATGAACTCATGGCATATATTAAACAAAATGAACCGTTGCTGACAACCAGAGTTGCAGCATAGTTGTGGCGCATGTACCTGCGTCACTAGATCAACCGAGAAGTGGTTGCGCTGACTGCTGCTGGTAAGAAGAATCTCAGAGTTGAAGCTTTCGATGGTGCCAAAAAGCAGAAGAGCTCTAGGCTTAACGATCCGCAACTAGTCAGCATTGGCACAAGAAGCAAGGTAGCTCCTGCGAATGGAAAGTTTAAGCAGAGGATTAGATCTTGGCAGCGTCTTGTTTCAGAAAGGCTGTGCAGCGCAGCGCAGTTACCTTTCACATCGGAGCATAGACAGATGCATAGGCTGAAAGACACTGTGAAGCACAGAAGTAATACAAGGTTGCATGGGTAATTCTTACTGTATTTCATCATGAGGTATAATAGTGCGGTACAGTAAGGATTAGCAAGCGACCGATTTGTTTAATGAAAGATGCAGTAGCGGAGCTTGGTGAAAGTTGGGCAAAATGAAATACAGAAATCCATAATTTAGGCTCTCCCAAAAAAAAATCTTCAATTCATATGCAAATCATGGGGGGGGGGGCGTGCCCCCCCCACATGCACTAAGCTCCGCCAGTGGAAAGATGATAGGATGAAGGATGTTTTTACCTGATGCGGGAACAAGAAGAAGGACGATGAAGACGGCCCACGACATCACTGTGTTCCTCTGGAACCAGAAACGTGCTCCCGGAGTCCGCAAGCAGATGGCGGCAACGCTGAAGGATAAGCTGAACTGCACCGCGAAGACGATGTAGAGCTTCATCAGGATTGTCGCCCTGCTCGGCCTCGACGCCGTCGCCACTCTCGCTCCCGCCTCCAAGTCAAGGCACACGCTGACTGGCTCCAGCTTCACCGACATTGTCCCCGGAGCCGAGCTCTGCGCTGGAACGGATGCGGACCGGACCAGCGACAGCCGCTTTGCTGCATGCGCGCGCTCCGAGGAGGAGTGGTGCATCGTTGGTGTCCCCTAACTGAAATTGAGGGGTTATATTCGGGTTTTTTTTCTTACGTTGGATCCACCAAAACCCATATGAAGCCCATGTATACTTGTATGTATAGATACTCTTATATGTGGTGCCTTTTCGGTTCATATTGCGCCACATACGCACATGACATTACGAGTACCGAGTACGCCATACGTACAAAATTGGCTCGTACAAGACAACGTTGGCTATACGGGCCTGTACAGGCCTGCACATATATATCAGATTTGTTGAAATTACAATCGTGCCCCCGCTTATGAAGACGTATGGGAGGAACTCCACCGTCCTTGTATTTGACGCGCCTAGATTTTTTCCAAGGAATGAGCAACGGAGCAGACGTCCACAAAGAGCGTACAAGGAATTCTCCTCCCTGTTTGAGGGACACAACGTGGAAGACATCATCCGCCACAACCTCATATCATTATGATATCCTCTAATATCTCTGCTGCCTTGCTCACCTCACGTGTCTTCACTGCCAGTGCTGCAAGGTTTTAAGTACGAGACTATGTGGCATCGGGCCAAAGATTATGCTGGGGTGGTCGAAGCAGCCTGGGTCACGAACAGGGCTAAGCCGAATGCTATGCAGGCTACATGGTCCAACGTCAACTAGATGGCGGGCTCGCTCAAGGATTGTAGTAGTGTCATTTGCCTCTTTTCGGCGGGAGATTAGAGACCTGGAGCGAGCTCTTCGTACACTTCGGAATGGCACAGTTTCTGATGTTGCGATTGCCGAGGAAAAATCTGTGGAGTGGCAGCTCTACGACCTTTTCAAGCGCGAGGAGATAATTGCGCGTCAACGATCTCATGTGGAGTGGCTCCACGAGGGTGATCGAAAATACCGCTTTCTTCCATTCAAAAGAAACTGCACGGAGACATACAAATCGTATCAGGAAGCTAGTGAAGGAAGATGGCTCGGTCTATTCTGACCTGGTCGGGATCAAGGGATGGTTCAGCACTTCTATGAGGATCTCTTTGGATCGGAACCCGTGGAGACTATGGACACGGTTCTTGAGGCGATTTCGACCAAGGTGGATGATCATATGAATGCCAACTTGTGCAAGCCTTATTCTAATTAGGAAATCAAAGCAATTCTCTTCTAGGTGGGGCCACTAACGCCCCTGCCCCTGACGGCTTACCAACTATGTTCTATCATTTGCATTGGGATCTCATCCCGAATAATGTGTGTGATGTTGTTCGGGGTTTCTTGGGAGGGGATGATATACCGGTAGGTTTTTGTTACTCGGTAATCGTGCTTATTCGAATAGTAACTAATGCAAAACACTTGTCTAAGTTTCGACCAATAAGTCTATGTACAGTATTGTACAAGATTTCTTCTAAGGTTGTTGCAAACAGGTTAAAAGTCTTGCTACCGAATATTGTGTCATAAAACTAGAGTGCCTTTGTTCCTGGGCAACTTATTACTGATATTGCTCTTGTTGCTTATGAGTGTTTGCATACAATTAGGAGCAATAATCCTTCGTTTTCCCTCAGAGTGGATATGATGAAGGCGCATGACCGTATTGAGTGGGATGTGCTTTGATGCTAGCTAGGTGGCCTCGGTGATGAGGTCTGTCACTTTAGCTAGGTAAGGTGATTGGTGATCTCACATCCCCAGTGGTACCTTCGAGGGGTATTTGGCAAGGAGATCCTATCAACATGTATTTTGTTTCTGATGTGCACATAAGGTTTATCTTGTTTACTGCAGAAGGAGGGTCTTAGTGAGCTACAAGGTTTACGCAATGGACGGAAAGGTCCTTCTATATCACACTTACTCTTCGCATATGATATCTTCTTTGCATGAAGTGATAGTCATATCGTTGAAACACGGAAAGGGGTTTTGACACTTATTGTGGGGCTTTTCGTCAGAAAGTTAATCTAAAAAACCCTTGGTTTTCTTTCGTTAAAGATTAAAGGATAGTTTCAAGCAATTGGTGAAGGATAAGTTGAAAGTCTCCAACGAGGTGCTTCGTGACTAGGCATGCTAACAAACATTGCTAGGGCACCCACAACTTCTTTTAAGTTTCTTGTTGAAAGAGTGTGGAGGTCTGTCACTAGTATTTCTAGTCGTCCTTGTCTCGAGTTGGCAAGGAGGTGTGGCTGAAAGTAGTGGCTCAAGCAATTCCGAACCATGTAATGACCTGCTTCTGTGTCCCGATCTCAACTTGTGATACGATGCAGCCCAACTTTGCAGATCATTGGCGAGGGTTTGATGATGGGAGTAAGAAAATGCATTTTAAATCCTGGGTGTGGTTGTCTTCACCGAAATCTATTGACGGTTTGGGGTTTAGAAACTTTGGTTCTTTAACCAAGCAATGTTGGAGGCTCATTACTGAGCCTTCATCTCTTTGCGCAAGGGTTCTCTAGGGTCACTATTATCCTGATGTGGAGTTCCTATATGTGGCTAAACCCTGATCGACTTCGTTCACATGGTGATCCAGCCTATTCGGCCGTGATATATATGTTGTTAAGAGGAATCAGGTGGGCGTCAACAATGGGGATGTCATTAGTATCATGAAGGATCCTTGGAGTCCGGGCTACCCAGTTGGCTCCTTCAAGCCCTTGTCACCAATCCCGAGAAGCACCAAGGTGCATTCTCTGATGTCTGGTGAGGTCACGAGCTGGGAAGCAGACACTGTAGGATAACGTTGCATAGAAAACAAAAATTTTCCTACCGCGAACACGCAATCCAAGCCAAGATGCAATCTAGAAGACGGTAGCAACGAGGGGATATCGAGTCTCACCCTTGAAGAGATTCCAAAGCCTACAAGATGAGGCTCTTGTTGCTACGGTAGACGTTCACTTGCCGCTTGCAAAAGCGCGTAGAAGATCTTGATCACGATCGCTTCCGGCGCCAAGAACGGGCAGCACCTCCGTACTCGGTCACACGTTCGGTTGTTGATGAAGACGAAGTCCACCTCCCTGTTCCAGCGGGCAGCGGAAGTAGTAGCTCCTCTTGAATCCGACAGCACGACGGCGTGGTGTCGGTGGTGGTGGAGAAATCCGGCGGAGCTTCGCTTAAGCGTGCGGGATGTGGTGGAGGAGAGAGACCGCTAGGGTTTGGGGAGAGAGGGGGGTTGGGCGCCGGCCCCCTAAGGGGTGCGGCCAAGGCTGAGGTTTGAAGTCGTCAGCCCCCTCTCCTATGCCCCTCATTATATAGGTGGAAGCACCAAGAGTTCTAGTCCAAGTCTTCGAATAAGACCCCAACACTAAAACCTCCCATATGTGGGAAACCTACTCAAGGAGGGAGTCCTACCCAAGGTGGGTGTAATATCCCAGGTATTGGGGTTACAAAAAGAGAGGAAACAGATGTGTGCATTGCATTCATGCATAGAAAATCCAGGGAATTTTCGCGCTTT
>NC_061511.1:151601038-151749827 GCF_022539505.1 Lolium rigidum
TGGTGGTGGAGAAATCCGGCGGAGCTTCGCTTAAGCGTGCGGGATGTGGTGGAGGAGAGAGACCGCTAGGGTTTGGGGAGAGAGGGGGTTGGGCGCCGGCCCTCTAAGGGGTGCGGCCAAGGCTGAGGTTTGAAGTCGTCAGCCCCCTCTCCTATGCCCCTCATTATATAGGTGGAAGCACCAAGAGTTCTAGTCCAAGTCTTCGAATAAGACCCCAACACTAAAACCTCCCATATGTGGGAAACCTACTCAAGGAGGAGTCCTACCCAAGGTGGGACTCCCACCTTTCCTTGAGGTGGGTTGGCCGGCCACCCTAGGGAGTCCACCTTGGACTCCTCCCTTTAGGGTTGGCTGGTCATGCAAGGTGGAGTCCCTCCGGGACTCTACTTTCCATGGTGATTTCTTCCGGACTTTTCTAGAACCTTCTAGAACCTGCCATAAATGCACCGGATCATTTCCAAACTTGGAATATGACTTCCTATATATGAATCTTATTCTCCGGACCATTCCGGAACTCCTCGTGATGTCCGGGATCTCATCCGGGACTCCGAACAAATATTCGAACTCCATTCCATATTCAAGTTCTACCATTTCAACATCCAACTTTAAGTGTGTCACCCTACGGTTCGTGAACTATGCGGACATGGTTGAGTACTCACTCCGACCAATAACCAATAGCGGGATCTGGAGATCCATAATGGCTCCCACATATTCAACGATGACTTTAGTGATCGAATGAACCATTCACATACGATACCAATTCCCTTTGTCACGTGATATTTTACTTGTCCGAGGTTTGATCTTCGGTATCACTCTATACCTTGTTCAACCTCGTCTCCTCGACAAGTACTCTTTACTCGTACCGTGGTATGTGGTCTCTTATGAACTTATTCATATGCTTGCAAGACATTAGACGACATTCCACCGAGAGGGCCCGTAGTATATCTATCCGTCATCGGGATGGACAAATCCCACTTGTTGATCCATATGCCTCAACTCATACTTTCCGGATACTTAATCCCACCTTTATAACCACCCATTTACGCAGTGGCGTTTGATGTAATCAAAGTACCTTTCCGGTATAAGTGATTTACATGATCTCATGGTCATAAGGACTAGGTAACTATGTATCGAAAGCTTATAGCAAATAACTTAATGACGAGATCTTATGCTACGCTTAATTGGGTTTGTCCATTACATCATTCATACAATTATATAACCTTGTTATTAATAACATCCAATGTTCATGATTATGAAACTAATCATCCATTAATCAACAAGCTAGTTAAGAGGCATACTAGGGACTCTTTGTTTGTCTACAAATCACACATGTACTAATGTTTCGGTTAATACAATTATAGCATGATATATAAACATTTATCATAAACATAAAGATATAAATAATAACCACTTTATTATTGCCTCTAGGGCATATCTCCTTCAGACACGGTTAGAGCTTTATCACATGAAGACTTGGCCGAGGTTATCCTCCAAATCCCGATTAGTTGGTCTTGGGGTGCCGACTTCGTGTCCTAGCCGCATGACAAGTGTTAACACCCGGATTTTTAAGTCCAGATGCCTATTATGCCCTTCCTCGCAATCCCAGGAATATTGTTTTTGCGAGACATAATAGATTGATATCACAACACATCATTCATTACATACCATAATTGTCTTACAAATAAAGGATCACATGATCCAGTCTCATTACAATAATAGATGATCTATTGATCAATTACAAAACACATAGCGGAAGCGAAGTAGCGTAGTAGTAGTCCATTTATTTCACGAGCAACTGTTGACGTCAGGAGTGATCCTAGTTGTCGTAGACGTCCTGCTGTCCTTCTTCCGGGTTCTGATACTCCTCTTCATAGTCTGGCCATTTGAATAGCCAGGGACATAGCCATGAGTACTTTAAAGTACTCGCAAACTAAAACTAGTGTAGGTACTATCAACTATAGTAAAGGGGTTCTAAGCTCTAAGTTTATTTGCACAAAGCCAGTTTTATTTCGTAAGCATTTAATAAACAAAGACTCCTTAGTTGCCTATCTTAACTCCAGTGGGAACATAAGTGTCATTCTCACAACTCAGTTGTGATTTCAAAGTCAAAGTCACCTTTCAAATTCAAGTCACAAGTCACCATTCATATTATAGAAAAGTTCTGATGACGGAACAATATGGCCTTTCCAACTGTCCATGACCGCGTACGCGGCTATTCGAATAGGTTTACACTCTGCAGAGGTTGTATACTTGTGCCACAACAATTGCAATAGTCCGTCAGGGGTAACTGGCCCTGATTTATCGCACTCAGTGCGCGAACTACCAATCCTAACCTTTCATTTACATACCTTAGTATAGGCACCTCTCCCCATGAGCTTGGCCTCCCGGTGAAAACACACCGTCAACCCGGGAACTGCACAGGGCTTGGGTAGGACATTCACCTCATTTCACGTCATTTCACTTTCAATGGAGGCAGCCTCGGCATAACCCCTATGACGCTTGTTCAGAGGGAACCCATACTAAAATACATAAGTTTCCAGTTAAGCCTTACCCAGATTGAGGTATTGTGGGGATACTTAAGAATTGGAATGGTATCGCATCCGAACCCAACCATCAGTTTTTTGTAAATTTCACCAAGTCATTCACAAGTCACATTTACCTTCAAAAACTTTCAATAGAATGACTCATCATTCCAAGGTTTGCAAAGTCATTGGTTTTCACAAGTTCCCATCTAGAGTAGTCAATTTTAGTTTAGCACTAGCAACTAGTCATGAGGGTGCTAATCACTTGTATTGCTCTAGGCTAAGTTTGATACTCTTGTACTACTCTATAACTAAACTAAGTGAATCATGAATCAAAAAGGTACTTTGATAAATCCAAAACCAATAAAGCTTGTAGAGTAAAAACTTGGGATAGGACCAATAAGCATAAAGTAAAAAGTAATGGTGCCTTGCTCTTGTAGAGCTTTGCATTAGTCTAGTTTCATTGGTAATAGCTTGCCTTGATTGGGGTAGTGCTCAAAGTTCTCTTCTCCTTCCTCTTGGTAGAATACCTCCTCCTCTTGATAGTCTCCGGTACTAGCTTCTAAAAACGAATACGAGGATACAATCACCAAACAATACTTAAGTACTCTTAATTAGCCTTAATGGCTCACACCAATGATCTAGCATCATCACTTAACATTTATCCAAAAATTATGCTAGGGTTTTCTCCTTAGGGTTTGAGAAACAATTTCCTCTCATTGATATGTGAATTAGGGTTTTCTTTAGTTCTTTGGAGAAATAAATTCCTCTCATTGAATCTTGTTAAGATTTAATCTCCTCAAATAACCATGTATGATCACATGTTGACCAAGGTCAACACCTCACACTTATCATTTGAGAAAAAGGATTTAAATGAGATTCATCATCTCATGCCATTTAATTAACTATGTGATTTAAGATCCTCAAGTGAGCAAGTGTGAGACCATCTAACTAAGGACCTCGCATTACTTCCTAACACTTGGGAAAGTGATTTAAATGAGGTGCTACACCTCATAGATTTAAATTCCTAAAATTTGAAATGGTTTAAATGGGCTAGTTATTGACTACATAGCCAATATTTTGCTTCTAGCCCATGATCATGTACAGAAACCAGGTGATATGTTTACATAAACAATTAGAGTTTGTGAAATGTGAAATATAGCAATTGGATTCACTTCAAAATTCAAAATGGTTGATTTTTAATATTTATTTGAAAACTGAAAAGTCTCTGAATTGTTATTTTTGCTATTCAAATTCTACACAAGCTATGAGGTTGAAACCAGTGGGATTAGTTAGATCATTTCATAAGGATTCTAAAACATTTTGAAACACTAAATTTGGATTGGTAGATTGTAAACTATTTGAAATATAGCAAAGACCAGTATTGAAATCCAACTGAAACAATTTATTCAAATTTGAATTAACGGGCTTAGGCGGGAAATGCTAACGGGCCTGAACGAGTGAGAGGGAAATGGGCCAGCCCAGCTAGCGCTGCGGGCCAACTGACAGTGGGACCCAGCTATCAATGGGTTTTAATCGCCGAAGCGGTACAGGATGATGCGGTGCGTTGGATTAAAGAAGATCGGACGGCTCTGGGTCGCCACCTTCCTCGACATGGCTCACCGGAGAGCCAACCCTACCGGCGGCAGCGAGGTAGCGATGGGGAGCTTACCGGCGTCCGGCGAGATCGGCGAGGCGGGGAATCGGCGTTGGAGACGATGGCGGTTCGAGGGAGGGTCGCATCAGCACTTGGGGTGGACGCAATCGCCGATGGCTTTTGCTACGGGCTCCGGCGATCGACGGTGCAATTGGAGCTAACTAGAGCTTAATCAAGGTGGAGCAGGGGTCGAGGAGATCGTTGAGAAGGAGGGGAGCAAGTTTTGTGTGGAGAAGGAGGTGCGGGAGAGGCTCTATTTATAGCATTGAGGTGAGGCCGAGGGGTGCGAGCAAGGTCGTCGATGGCGCGGCCGTTCTGAGGCGTGAAGGGGCAAGACGATGGGGGCGTTGCGTAGGCGACATCATGGCGATGCTCAAGGAGTAGCTGGGGCAGCAAGGGGACGATGGGATCGCTCGGGCGCATGCTCATCATGCCACGGTACTTGGCGGCAGGTCTCCGGCGAGGACGAGGGCGACGGGGCTTCTGCGCGTCGTTGAGCATGTCTAGGAGCTAGAGGGTGTCGAGGAGGTGCTTGATGCAGAAGTAGGGATGCAGGAGAGGATGGACGCGAGGGGGCGATGTCACGCTCTAGCGCGTCCAGTGCACGCTCACCGCGTGACTGGCATGGTGCTGGGCGTGTCTGGGCGCGTCTGTCTCGGCCAATGTCGTGCTCGCGCGAGCTAGGGCCATGCTGCGTGATGATCAGGGAGGTCAGGGGAGTGTACTGGACATGGTGATCGAGAGAGGGGAGGGCCAGAGAGAATGAGTGCATGTGTGTGAGCATGGTGCACGGCATGGTCGGTTTTGGCTCTCCACAAGCTTTATTCATCAAAGGCAAGTACTGGGGATGATGCAGGGGACAAGGGAGAGTAATGATCAGCTCTGATCATGCAAGGTTTAGTTGAAAATCTGTTGTGTAAAAGCATGTCTCACATTTTCCAATTGTTGCCTGCAAGGTGTTTGAGGAAATGGCCGCAAGAGAATTTTGTTTGAATTTTGAAATTCTTTTTGGTGGAGTGTGTTTGAATATTAAATGGAGTAGAAAGGTGGTGGTGGTGGTCAATTTGGTGCAGGTTTGCAAGATTTCAAAATGGGGGTTGATCTTCTCTTTGTTTCAAAGTCTCCACTTGTCATCTCTTTTCTGGTCAACCTAGGTAGAGTCAACCTTGATGGTCAACACCAAAATGGTTCACCTTGACATGGTCTTGGATGAGGTGGAAAGAGTTGGCCAAGTTTAGTTTAAGAATCTTCCAAACCAGGGGTGCAAAGTGGGTAGGATGATAAAAATGTCACATATGACCATTATCATATGTGAGTGGGATTTGATTTTTCATTTGCTTTTGGGTTTCTTTGATGCAAAAGGGTTTGTTTTTGATATATAAGTGTTTCACAAGCAATGGCACAAGCAAAGGTGGCCTTGGTTAAAGATTTGAAAAAAATTGGCCAAAGTGTATGTGAGTGAAAAATGGTATTTTCTCACTATTTCATTTCTCTTTATTTGATTTGATTTTTCTTGACCCAAAAGTGATTCTTATTAGTTTAGGAACATTTCCAAACCATTGAAACCATTCCAAAAGGTCTAGCTCAAAGATTTGCAAAAATGGCCATAAACACATAAGAGGTGAAATGCCAATTTTCCTTATTTTCCTCTTTTGTTCCCCTTGCTTTACTTGGGCATGGTTGAGGGTCCATTTAGTGTGAGATTAAGTTTAGAGATGGTTTCACACCATTTGGGCAAAGTAGGAGTGCATAGGACAAGATTTGGGATTATAGCTATGTGTCACATATGCCTCTATGCATATGTTGCATTTGATTTTTAATTGGAGTTTTCTTGACCCAATTGATGTTGTGGAGTGTTGAAATGGTATAAAGGAGTGATCCAACCATTCACAACAAGTCATAGGGTCAAGATTCTCAAATTTGCTATTTACTCTCATATGCCTCTATGGCATTTTTCTTTTCTTTTTAGTTGACTTTGTTTTCCACTTGGATTTGATTGGTTGAGCACTAGGTAGGGTTGATTAATGTTTTCAAAACATTTACACAAGGTAGAAAGGTCTAAGTAAAGGTTTTACCACAATAGCCATAGGCACATAGGCCTTTTTCTTATTTGATTTCTTTTTATTTTGATTTAACTTGGATGGTGAAAAGAGGGGTGAGGTTTAGGGTTTAAGATCATTTCAAATACTAATTAAACAATCATGGCAAAAGCACAAGAATTAAGCATGATCACTAGGTATCAAACTTAATTTAAGAAAAGTTTTTGTTGGTTCCAAAATTTGGAAAAAGGAAAATTCATTTTCTTTGTTTTGAAATTTTTGGGATGTTACAACAAGTTTGGTCAATATACTGTTTGCCTCCGCATATAATATGGCACATATTGCGGTGTTCTTCACTCGTCAAGGTAATGCGAGTCATGGTGCTGGTTCTGAACGAGTGGTAGAGGAGAAGAATTGGAAGGCTCTTTGGTCTATCGAAGCCCCTGGGAAGATGAAGGTGCTCCTATGGCACTTGATCCACAATTGCATGTGTACATGCCACCAGCTACAACACCGCCATATTCTGGCTGATGATATGTGACGTCAAGGAGTAGCTTGGAACGCGATCTGCATGCATGTCGAGCCTCGGCCGGCATTTCCAGAGCACGAGCAACGTGACACGTTTCACGATTGGGAAGGCTTTGTTGACGATGTGTCCCTGCTGATAGGGCAAGGACGTGGGACGTGCATGCTAGAAAAAGAAATGTTCGTTTCTTTCATGTCCCTAGCCGAAGATAGTTTGGGAGGGGGGAGCACATGACCGAAAACAATTTGTACTGCCAATCAGTTCGGCCTTTACTTCTCCCCTCATACACCTACTACCATTGTTGGGATCCAAACTTAGTGCACAACATAGCCCAAAACTCCGTTTCTCCTCATACGGCATCCAGCATGCCAAATGAGGAAATGCAAAATTTTCCATGCGAGCAACCAGTCAGGCCCTTTAGGTGAGAATTGATGATACATGGAGAGCAGTAAAAGCTGCCTACGCTGCGGGTGATAGCTTGCTGCACCATAGGATTTGCAGATGTGCCAAGAGATTAGACTTTCGCTAGCTACGGGAGATTTGAATCTATATGCTCCATCCAACGGCTAGGAGAGGGGGGGGGGGGCACTACCCACCGGTGGCAACACCATATTTACCTTTTTTCATATTTACCATTGATAAACAACGGGCAAAGGGTTGATAATTTATGAGCTAACAGAAGTCCCCAAAATATTCTAAATGAAATTAGCGTTTCGGGTCGGTAACTATTGACATTTATCATTGATAAATAACAAGCAAACGGTTGATAAACTGTGAGATAAAAAAGACCCCAAAATATTCCAAATAAAATTAACTTTTGAGGTTGGTACCTTTTTATATTTACCATTAATAAATAACCGGCAGGGGGTTGATAACTTGGGAGCTAAAAATTTCATATTAACTAGATAATACCCCGCGCGTTGCTGCGGAAATTATAGAATTAAATATATTAAGAATAAAATAAAAAATATGAAAATTCATCTCGGATTACAATAAGCATCATCATTGGCTTTACAGAAAGTTTATTCTCGAGGTGAGACAAACACACAACTCACGAGACCTGCTTATCATGGTAAATAAAGAAAACATTGTCCAACTTGGCAGCTTAATACAACTAACGCGAGAAAAACTTGAGCATCTCCATTGTTGTTGAGCATATGAAGTGGATTTAGTGCATGCACTATATGCTATAAAACCAGGAGAACATCTACTCTGCTTGGTGAACAACGGTAATCTAAAAATCCTAATTAAACTGAATTAGAAATTAGCGATACCTAAATCAAATAAGAATGGAATTTTCATTCTAATTTGAACACCAAATGCAGAAATGAGGCAAATATTATAAAAACTTACTAAAGTGATACTAAGCATGGAACAAATATCTTCCTCTTCTGAAACACGGCAAAAGAGAGACACATAGAAATATAACCACGGTTCATGTACCAGATTCAGGGCAAAATCATATAATCATCCTCATAATCCAGAAGGTGCATTTGAGCTCCCTTGGATTTCACGGATCTAAGCATGTTACTACATAGATAATAATGTTCTTTTATTATCTGAAGATCTCGTGTAACAGAGTGCAATTGCTTTAAATCTGTACTGATAAGAAACTTAAGTTGGTAAAATAAAAACATTGGAAATGAAGTGGGAGTAACATAGAAGGAACAAAAATGTTTACGCCTAGTTTTTGGGCGTGTAAAATAATTTTAGCATCAAAAGGAACAAACATATCTCGCTACAAACAATTGTTTTTTTTTAGAAAAAGCATTTCTGAAACTCTACAAACATTTACACACCTATTCACAACCATTGTTTTGAACAAAGAATAACAAACAAACATACTGCATCGGTATGCCTCACACTAACCCTCTTACTTTCATCTCAATGAATTGTGCCCTTTCTTACTACAACAAAGCATCCCTGACAGTCAGGAAGAAATACATCCCAAACTAAACTATACGTGGAAGCTAAAAAAAGGGAAGAAAATGAAAGTTGGATTCAGATCATTATTGTTGACTATGGATTCTATAAATTGGTCTTTTTCTGAAGGGAAATATGCTACTTTACACAGGCAGAAAATGAATCTTCAGCAGGCGGGTAGAATTTGAGGAAAGGGCCTCGTGTAGAAAACATGGATTGCGACGAACTAACGAACAAAAATTGGAGAACCTGTAGTTCCTAGTAACGGACTCCTCCTGCATCTAACCAGCCAACGCCCAAATAATTCAAGCCCACGGCAGCTTCGGCAAGCATGAAACCACTGAAGATACAAATCAAATCTCCTTTCCAGATCAGTCCCTCTAACGGGCCAAAGCTCAAGCATTGTTCCTGTATAGAGATGAATAGAGATCAGAAAGTCAATTTGGCATGGGAAATACCGAAAGAGGGATCAATACATTAAGCCAGCCACCGGCTCCTGAGATGAGAAAGTTCTGCTGCTTTAGGAGCAGACGTAACAGAGGCGTAAACCAAGCTGATGAGTGATGAGGCAAATAATTGAGAGGATGATTTGTTGGTTGACAACGCACAGAGCCGTGGATGCGTGGCGCCATGGCCCGTGGTGGAAATATATATAGGCAAGCAATTAAGATGCGACGGCCACTCGCCTGCCCTAATCATTTCGAACGTTTCGTTTCTGCGAAAATTTCTGGGAACGGAAGAGAGAACGCTATGGTGGATATTGATTGAGAGGTGAAGGTCGAGCCTTGTGTTAGTCAGTGGATCCAGATGCCTCCGGTGCAGAAGAGAAACAGTTAGGCTACAGACTAACACAACGTCAGGATGGAGAACAATTATTTGATGTTTAAAATATAAAATGCAATAACGTGAGATATAGGTTAGGGGTGGGCCTGCTAAGGTGGCATAGCTGCATGTTGAGAGAAATAGGTTAGTGGGAATGAACTACTTAGTTATATAGGATGTTATAAATAATATTAATTTTTGAGATCGGTAAATTCTCACATTTACTCTTGAGAAATAAAGAGGGGAGCGTTAATAACTTGTAAACTAAATAAAGTTGTAAAATTATCCCATATGAAATTAACTTTTTGGATTGGTTAAATTTTAAATTTACCATTGTCAAATCACATATTGAGGGGTTGATAACTTTTATCCCAAATTTTTTTTGCCGACACATATCAACACGGGTGCTAGTTTTAAAGATCTATTCAAAACTAATTTATTGCTGAAAACAAATCTTAAATCCGAGTTTTCGTGCGAGGAATAAAACATTTTAAATCTTGAATAGAAAATATTCTGGGTGATGTCATCTTTTTTTATCTCGTAGTGAATGCATTTAAAAAAATCATAAATTATAAATTCAGACTAAATATTCCAAATAAAAAGTACCCAGGTTGATAAGTTGAGCAAAGAAGTTGTTAAAGTATTCCAACTAAAATTAGTTTTTTTGTTGATATTTTGTTACATTTACTGTTGATTACTTATATAGGATGGAACACTTTTCGAACATGTCAGTCATTATAGGTAGGAGTACTAGTTTTGAAGATCCCGTTGAGAACGATTTAGTGGTGATAACAATTTTGAAATTAGAGTTGTTGTTTAAGAGATAGAACATTTTGTATTTTCGAATTTGGAAAGAGAATTGAGATGAAAGGGAATAATATCTAGGAAATGACTCGCGTGGGAAGCTCAATAGCACCTCGTGCCCAATAAAAAGTGAGTAGCATTCGCGCGCGGGGGAACAAAGGGAGCCGCGTCGGCTGGGCGCCGGAAAAGGAAACCAGTGTCAAGTTTACGTAGGACGTCTCACCTATCCGAAAAAGGGAACCAGTCGTTTTGCTGTTTCCCGTATAGCCATCGTGTCCGAAACCGAATGTCCAGGCTAGGTTGAGTGGTCGACCGCCACTAGGAATGCACTATCTTCTGAGGCCTCCTTCTTCAACTGGTGGTGGTGGTTTAGCATGGACAACTCATTACGCTACATGCCAAATTCTGCCATAATAAGGTCATTAGAAGCATACATCTCCTCTGTCCACACAGATTACCAACTAGATCCAGCAACCAATTCAGAATTTCGAAGAAGCTCTATACAGTTTGTTTCATTCAATTAATAACAGATGTGGTTAACGGCATCTGGAGTGGCTCGGCGCAGTTCGGACCCTAAAAATAACCGCGCGCGCGTCCGTTTACGTCGGGTCGCGGACGCGTAAATGGTCATCGGGCCATGAGTGTCCGTTTTCGTGCGGGGTGCCCCCAACGGCCGGATGTATAGTATACCTGCGACGCGGGGGGGGGGGAGGAGGAATGGTAGCCGTTGCTGCCGGCTCTAGCCACAGATCCCACGCTACGAGAGGAGCAGCAGGCGGGCCGCGCGCATCGTGTCCCCAGCGCCAGCGCCAACTCGAGAAGCTATAAGTCGAGGCCGTCCCACTGAGCGAGCTAGCCGAGCTCGCTCTGGTCGATGGCGAGCTGGATGGCGTCATCCTCGGTGAGATCTGGTGGCTAGTGCTCTGGATCCCACGCCGCACCGCTGTCATCGAAGCGGTCGTCCCCGTGGTCGTTAGACTCCTCGGTGCCCTCCTCCTCGTCGCCGGCGTCCTCGTCATCCTCGACGTCGTCGTCCGTAAGGGCATTCAGGAGTTCACGCTTGAAGAACCTGATGTCGCCGAGGTATCTCGCTCGGTGGCACGGGTCGAACTCCTGCGTCCCGAACATGATCCAACTATAGGAGTTAAGGTCGAACGCCGGGTCTTCCCGCAATTTCAGAAGTCCTCCCAATTCATGTTTTTTCAGTTACGGCCAATAGATTTTGTAGTACTACCGAAAAGGTAATCGCTTAATGTTTGCCTCTACTCATTTTAATTGATTCCGCTGATCTTTACCATTTGCATCTGCCTGATGAGTTATTATTCTTTGTTATTGTTACTTGGAAAGCACCGGTATGTGCATTCTGAATTCAGACATTCAGTGCCAGTGATTCATTATGAACCGGGTCCTTCTACTTTGGTGAGGGCACCTACCGCTTGAAGTTTCCATACTAGCTAGCACATGCACTCCCCAATGCAAATTTAAATCGTAGTACAACTGACCCGTATTTTTCAGCATGTATCTATGCATTACGCACTCAGTTGATTAATTTTTTTTTCCGTTCCTTCATTCTGAGGGCATAAGAGCATCCCCACTCGTTGGCGCTCCCCACGCCCAAATCCGGCGAAATTTTCGTCCGGATTGGAGGAAGATTTGGCGTGGGGAGGAGTAGTTTCCCAGCCGCGTGCCCAGGCGAAGTCGACGATGCGAATTTGAAAACGGAAACTTGACAAACTACGGCTAAAAACGGGCGAATATAGACTAAATTTAATGATATTTATTATATAACGGGCGGAGTTCATACATAGAGGCCGAATTCGACTATATTTCGAATTCGGCTAGGGGAGTTCAAATGCTAATTTTAAAACACGGCGCTCTACATGCCGAAATGGCGGTAGAACACCGTGTAGTCGCCGCCGTCGTCGTCGGAGCCGTCGTCCTCGACCTTCGGCTGCGCGGCCTGGCTGCTGCTTCCCTGGCCGGCGTCTCCCCACCCTGGGGATGGCTTGTACCATTCGTCGTCGGAGGACTCGAGGTCGACGAAGGGGATAGCGACGCCGGATGGAGGTGTCGCAGGACGGCGGTAGCGCGCGACGTCGTCGTCGGCGGTTGGAGCGGCGCGGGCGGCGAGTTGGCGTGCGACGGCCAGGTCCAGCAGCCGCCGCTGCTGCTCCGCCTCCTCGCGCTCCCAGTCGTGTCTGGACCAGTCCAGTGCGGCGTCGTCCGCGCGCTTCTCCTCCTCCATGTCCTCCAGCGACCTAGCGATCGCCTCCGCCATCGCGGCGTCCTCCGCGCGCTTCGCCTCCTCCTCGGCGAGCTGGTTTGCGGCGGCCTCTTTCTTCGTCTTCTTCTGGCCGCTATGCGGCGCGGAAGGCTGGTCGCGGATGACGAGGGCGCCGCTGCTGCGCCCTCTGGTCGGCGGCGGAGACGCCGGCTCCTTCTTCACGCGCGCCGGCGTCGAAGGCGACGTCGCCTCCTTCTTCACCGGCGCCAAGGATGACCTCGGCGCCGATCCGGAAGACGACGAGCTGGCAGCCATGCGCCGTGGCTGCCAGACGTTTCCCGGCGGCGGCTCGCCGATGCCCTCGATGCGGGGGGCATCGTGAGCACTGGGTAGTTGCTGCCCTCGATGTGCTCGAGGACGTTCGCCAGCGTCCTATCCGGCGCGCTCCACCAACGTCGGCGGCCCGCGACGTTGTTGCGCGGAGGCGGAGGCGGCGGTCCGTCGTATGAGGCGAGCTCCCGCTCCCACCGCTGGAGGAAGTAGGAGTTCCACGCCGTGTAGTTGTCGGGGTGGTGGCGCGGCTCGGCGCGCTCCTCGTCCGTCATGGTCATCCGCGCCTCCTCGATGGCAACGTCGAGGGCGTGGCCCCGAGGCGGCGGCGGGATTGGTACGCCGCCAGCACTGAGCCGCCACCTGCCGCCTGGAGGCCTCGTGTCCGGCGGGCAGGGGTACCCCGCCTGGCGGTGTTGGCTGCGCCGTCGTCGTCGTAGAACGCCATCGAGAGAGTAGAGGGAGAGTGGAGGGAGAGTGGAGCACGGGGTACGCCTCGCGGTGAGCGGAGCGGCGTATATAGGCGCGGCTGGCGCGGGGGATTAATGCCGCGTGGAATGCGACGCATCCGCGGCAAGCTGACCGGTGGCAGCCTTTACTGCGCGCGAAAGACGATGCATGCGCGGAAGACGACGACATTAACTCGCCGCTTGGCCGGCGAATGCAGACCGGCGGCAGGCTTTTACAGCGCGTGGAAGACGATGCGATGAGGACGACGATCGGTTTCTCTCGCTGACAAGTTGGGGCCTCCAGACGCGCGGGAAGTTTCCTCGGTATTTCCCGCGCTTTCGTTTCGTCCGGAGTCCCCGAGCGCTCCCCGGGGGGCCGGGGATGGCGTGGGATCGCCGAATGAATTTAGGCCCAAATCCGGACGAAAACGAGGAACCGGGGGCGCGACTCGGCCAAATTACGCCGTCCGGATGGAAAAAACGTCGTTCGGGGGCCTCGTCGGGGAGACGAGTGGAGATGCTCTAAGTCGGACGCTCCGGTTTATCCCCTCTACAACAGTGCTGATGAGGGACGGACTAGTTTTTCGATAAAGGGAATATATTAATATCAAGAAGATATCAATTACACCCAGCCTCTGCAACAACGCATCACCCTAATGGCACTACGGATGCACACAGCCAAAAAAAGGAAAAGAAAACTAAGAAACAAAAGTCCCGCTACAGTATCCCGGGCCTAACAACAGCAATACATCCACCACCATGACAACACCTGAATTACAGACTCTCCAAAAAACGACGCCTTCAAGAAGGGAACAGTGCTCAAACACCGTCGTCGCCCGATCAAAGATCTTAGGTTTTCACCCTGAAGATAGTCCCTGCTCTCAAAACAATGCCTCCACCAAGGTCACTGCCAGGCACAACCAGTTAAGGCCAGACCTTGGGTTTTCACCCTGAAAGGTAGAACTCTGCGCTTCACCTGTGTTGCCGCCCCCACTTCCAAACCACTGCTGTGAAGCCGAGACACCAAGCAAGCCCCTCAACAGCACGGAGACTTGAACCTCCCTTAGCTAGTCCTCCCCTCCGGCCTTCAAGAAATTCTCTTCTTCCGACTTTCATCATGGATCCATAGTCACTTGATGTCAACACGGAAAAGAGCTTCGCGCCGCTCCCTCCGTAACCAAACGGTCGGAATAAACGCATGGGTGCGCACGACCGAATACCTCCGATCCAGCAAACTCCGTGCAAAGCACTGTTACATTCGCTGGCGGAGCCTTCCGGAACTCAACCCTCCGGCCAGATCACGAGTCCAGGCCTCCGGTAGGTCCTCCTCTTCATGCAAGAGAGGCCCTAGGACCGCCGCCTTTATTCAGGTCGGACCCCCACGTCGACGACCATCCCGGGCTGGCCAACCCAACCCTCACCATCGCACCTGACGCCCGCCACCTGCCACCAGGTCGACGCCATCATCGCCATCCAGGGCCGCCGCCCTTTGTGCCATGATCCCGACCTTGAGGAGGAGCATCACGAGATCCGCCCCCATCACCACCCGCCCGGCGAAGCCGAGGCGAGGAAGGAAGGAGAGGATCGCGCCGCCAGGATCAAGGGCCGCGCCGCCGCCCCCAAACCGCCTGCCCGGCGAGACCGCGGCGAGGAACGGAGGAGAGAGCCACGCCGCCATGGTTCCACGGCTGCGTCGCCGCCGCCATCATCACCCGCCCGGCGAGGCCGCGGCGAAGACGTGATGAGATGGCCGCGCCGCCATCAACCGCTGGGATCTGGGATCATCCCCCCGGCGCGGAGGCGTGCCTCCTACCGCCGCCCCAGGGGACCGTGCGCGGATCCCCGCCGCCCCCATCACCGACCGCGCCAGGCTTCGCCGGCGGCAGCCTCAGGGGACGGCGAGGAGGGAGGAGGAGGGGGTAGGGAAGGCGGCGGCGGGGGGTTAGGGTTCCGCCCCGAATCGCCCTGGAGGGGACGACCCGAGCGGTCTCCTCTCTGCCCCTGGAGGGGACTAGTTGACTATGCACGCGCGTGTAATCTGTCTGCATAATTGTTGTGATGTGTAGTAAGTATGTAACCGGTCTATAATAATTGATCACTACTGCTTGAAGATAGTGATGAAACACGTGGAGACTTCACCTTGCTGGGAAGTGTGACTTCTCTGTTGTGCCTCAACCGATCAGGTGGGTTTGCTGAATGATGATGCGGCCCGCGCCGCGCGCCTTGAAGAGGCTAAGAGTTAGAGGCTCACTGAACTTGAGTCCCTTACTCGCCTTGGTCCCTGTACTTAGCAATACGCAATATACGGTCATCGAAAACGAGTTAGAGGCTCATCACCGGTCACTGGAGCTAGTATGCATCCGTATTTGCTGACATGGCGAGTGAAAGGACCACAAATTATTGCAGAAACACCCCTTAAACCTACTTTTCTTCTACAAGATTTCCTCAAAAGTCAAGGTCCACCCGTCCCCTACCTCCAGCTCCATGGCCTGGCCCGACACGTCCCTGATTCTGGTCGCCAAATCTGTTGCTGTTCCATCACCGACGCGACATCCCCGTCGAGAAGCTCCTTGCTGCTGTGTTGTTTTCGTCGGAGAGAGGGGGGAGGTTCACGTTGAGGAGGTCCTGCGCCAGCGAGGACGCGCAGACCCTGGCGCCGGCAGCCGAGCAGAGGGTGCGCCCGGTCGTCGTTCTGGCAGCGCAGATGCCGGTGCCCTCCTTCTCAGCCCCAGGGGAGCTGGGGAGAATCCGGGGACACGCCGCTGGCCGCGTTGTTGAGGGAGCCGCGCCCAGAAGGGATCGAAGACCGCGTTGCCGGAGTAGCCATGGAGAAGATGGCGTGTACCCAGAGTGAGGCGTGGTTTCCCCACCCACGTTTCCTGTGACATACTATTGTACAGAGCTCTCCCGTCCAACTCCTGCGGTGTAAGGCGAAGGCCCAACTCACCGGGTTGGCCACCGGTCTGGAATGCACCATGGGATTTAGGGGAGGAGCAACACGCGTGTGTGAGCTATCTGGGTGTGGCCACGTTTGATTGGGAGCGGAAGGAGGTGCTAGGAGGGCCGGTATGAATGGCGATGGTGTGCTCTATCGGCGGATCGACCGGTCAGTCACCGTCTTCTGAAGCTCCGCCGGCCGGCGTCGATCTGCAGCCGCAGCACGTGCACGTCCCCGCCCGCGCGCTAGCCTTCTTTAGCGCCCAGATGACCTTCCGAAGACGGCGACACCTTGCTGTGGAGCACCGTGGTCCTCGAGCCGATCCCGCAGCGCAACCCAGTTCCGGTCGCCGGCGCGGATGAGCGGGTGGTCGCCTCCAGCTCCTCCGCGGTCGCTGACCATCGCCGCGAGTTCTAGGTCTCCCTCTTGCCCTCCGTCAGCCTCTCACCGGTCGCCGCCACTTGCGCGCGCCGCCGGGCGTTGCCGACACCGACCGCGTCATGGAGGGAGGCAGCTGCAGCCTTATCTAGTTATCTCTTTATTGATGTTTTTAGTTTAGCTCTTTTGTTTTTTATCATTCGAAAATAGTCCTTGCAGATGGTAGTGAGACCGACACATGGGGTCCACCACTTGCCACAACGACAAATACAACGCTATACCATGACGAGTGACCGTATATGAAGCAGTGTCTCGTATTCGATGACCGTCAATTGTGTATTGTGACCAAGGCGAGTAAGGGACTCAAGTTCAATGACCTTTGATGTATTTTACTCAAGAGGCTAATACCGTCACCGACTACTCTGGGGAAGAGGACATGAGATTGATTTCCTGAGTAAATATGTACCGGGAGAAAATCGGCTCCTGACCGCTCGTGCAGTGTGGTACAGACTGAGTCCTCTTTCCCCTGCCCGTACTGGCGCGACACAGGCATTCATTTTCCCACTTCCCCTCCCTCACCTCTCTACAGTTCCTGAGCGGGGTTTCTGCTATTCCTGGCCAGGCCAAGGCCGAGGCTCCATGCTGACCACCGTAGTCTGTATAGGAGTAGGGTTGGGCTTTATTACAGTGTCTGGAGTAGTGCACAGATCTCATTTGACCGGATCTTGTGCAATCTGTGGCGGTTTCCCTCCGGCGAGCTCTGATGGATAGAGATGCTGGTCTACGTCGCCACGGCAGGTATCTCTGTCAAAAAGGTCAAGAGTCGCCGCCTAGCGATCTCTGCTGCTGTTTTGCTGTGTCTCCTTCTGGCCGGCCGTGGAGGCGAGGAGAAGGGGAGAGGCAGCGACGGCTCCAGTCGATCTGCTGGGCGGTGGGGGTCTTCGGCTGCTCTGCCGCATCTGCGCGGCGCAGATCAATCACCTGCAGAGCTACCTGGCAAGTTTCCATGGTGGAAGGAGCCGGTGGTCTCTCTTACGGTGAACCCCTGATACGTCCAAAACGTATCTACTTTCCCGAACACTTTTGCTATTGTTTTGCCTCTAATTTGTGTATTTTGGATGCAACTAACACGGACTAACGCTGTTTTCAGCAGAATTGCTCCGGTGTCTCGTTTTTGTGCAGAAATCCAACTTTCAGGAAAATCCTCGGAATTTATGCGGAAGGTCCTATTTTCCCAGAATATTGACGGAGCCAGAAGGGCAAGCCAGGTGGGGGCCCGAGGGCCCCCAACACTAGGCCGGCGCGGCCCAGGAGGGGGGCGCGCGGCCCTAGTGTGTGCCGGCCTCGGCTGGCCCCCGACGCCCTCCTTCGGACTACTTATTGCCTTCGACCTAAAAACGCACGGGGAGAAGTCGAAATCGCCAGAAACCATCCAATACGCCGCCACCGTCGCGAAACTCCGTCTCGGGACCAGAAAATCCGTTCTGGCACTCCGCCGGGACGGGGAATTGGAGGAGATCATTGCCATCATCACCACCGACGCCTCTCCATCGACCAGCCATGTTTCCCCCATCCATGTGTGAGTAATTCCCCCGCTGTAGAACGAAGGGGATGGTAGGGATTGGATGAGATTGGTCATGTAATAGCATAAGATTGTTAGGGCATAGTGCCTAGTGTCCATAATTGGTACTTTTATGATATTGTTGCAACTTGTTATGCTTAATGCTTGTCACTAGGGCCCGAGTGCCATGATCTCAGATCTGAACATGTTATCGATTCATTATGATATTCATTGCTTTATGATCTTACCTGCAAGTTGTATACACGTGTTGCTGTCCGGAAACCGAGGCCCCAAAGTGACAGAAATTGGGACAACCGAAGGGGATGGCGGTGATATGAGGATCACATGTGTTCACGGAGTGTTAATGCTTTGCTCCGGTGCTCTATTAAAATGAGTGCCTTAATTTCCAGTAGATTCCCTAGAGGCCCGGCTGCCACCGGCTGGTAGGACAAAAGATGTTGTGCAAGTTTCTCATTGCGAGCACGTACAACTATATATGGAACACATGCCTATTGATTCATTAGTACTTGGATACCATTTTATTATTATCTGCAAATGCCCTGCTTTGATTGTTACATGAGTTTCTCTCATCCATGCAACGCCCGTTCATCCATCCCTGTGCCTACGTATTTTAATCCCGTTGTTTACTATAATTACTACCGCTGTCTTTGTTACTCTGCTCGCTGTTATTTTACTACCGGTACCGTTATAAAACTCGTTACTACCGATAAACTCTTGCGAGCAAGTCCGTTTCCAGTGCAGCTGAATTGACAACTCCGCTGTTAAGGCTTTCAAGTATTCTTTGTCTCCCCTTGTGTCGAATCAATAAATTGGGTTTTACTTCCCTCGAAGACTCGTTGCGATCCCCTATACTTGTGGGTCATCAAGACTATTTTCTCGCGCTCGTTGCCGGGAGCATAGCTTTATTTGGAAGTTCACTTGGATTGATATTGTTCGCTGCAAATTCTCCATCATGGGTAAACTTCGCGATCCTAAAGTCGCCATATTACCATCCACTACAAGAAAAGGTACAACTCGAGTACCTCTCGCTGCTCTTGATTCACCATCCGTGATTGATAAACTTGTTTCACCACCACATGCTTCACATGCTGGTACTTCTGCTAGATCTGAAAATTCTTATAATATTGATGATGCTTCTGCTGTGCTTGATGATAGTGGTTCATTGGGATCTTTTCTAGATGCTACAATTGCTAGGTCTAGATAAATTGAAAATGCTGAAACTCCTAATGAAAATGCTGCTACACCTGTTAATTCACCTGAGTCTGTTCAATACTCTAGTGATGATCTTGATGAGGATTATGTAGAACTTGATGATGATTTTATTGATAAATGCAATGCTACTACTGATGCAAGAAAAATTAAAAAGTTGCTTGCACAACATACTGTTAGATATAAACTCGTCTCCCGATCCTAAATTTGCCACATCTCCTATAAACATTAAGGACAAGGATTATGATTTTTCTCTTGATTTGTCTCATATATCTATTGTGGAGAAAACACCTTTTTGTGGTACTGAAAAGAAAGTGCTGTAGAACACATGATTGAGCTATCTACTCTTAGTAGCTTGTTTTCTGATGATGTTAAGAAGCGTACTTATTTCGTTGCTAAAATTTTCCCTTTCTCATTAAAGGATGATGCTAAAACTTGGTACAATAATTTGCCACCTGATTCTATTAATAGTCCAAAAGAATTGCTTGATGTTTTCTTCCGGAAATACTTTCCTGCTAGTGCTCAACATATTGCTTTGCAGAGAATTTATAATTTTGACCAGGAAGATGGAGAGAAATTGCCTGAGGCTTGGGCTAGATTTTGCTCTCTTATTAGAGCTCGGCCTGATCATGATTTGGAAAAGCATGATTTACTTGATATATTTTATAGTGGACTAACTATTGAGTCTAGGGCATACCTGGATAGTTGTGTTGGTTGTGTTTTCAGGAAAAGAACTCCAGACGACGCTGAAGAATTATTGGCGAGAATAGGCCGGAATCATGATGATTGGTCTACACCTGAACCAACCCCGACACCAATATTGAAGAAGAGGGGTATGATTAAATTAAATGATGAAGATATGAGGGAAGCCAAGAAATCTCTTAAAGAGAAGGGTATTAAATCTAAGACGTGAAGAATTTACCTCCCATAGAAGATTCATGTAAGATCACCCCCCTTCACCCATGATTGAGGTACACTCTCTTGAACGCTTTACTAGAGAAGATATTCCATATTCAAAACCTCCTGCTCAATGCTTAGATGAGTTTGATAATTATATTGTTAAGCAAAGTAATTTTAATATGAGAGTAGAGAATCATTTAATGGAAAATTCTCGAGCTATTGGTGAATTGCATGGTATTGTGGAGAGAACCTCCAATGATGTTAATATGCTTGTTAAACATTTTCAAATGGTTCAAACTCAAATTGATCAACTCACTAAAGTGCAAAATGACTTGTTAAAAGATAATTCTAAAGAAAAACATGCTTATGAAATAACAACTAGAGGCGGTGTTTCTACCCAGGATCCTCTATATCCTGAAGGGCATCCCAAAAGAATTGAACAAGATTCTCAACGAACTTAAACTAGTGCTCCATCTAAGAAAAAGAAAAAGAAACATAAAACTGTTGTAGAATCTTCTGAGCCCGTTAATGATCCTAATAGTATTTCTATTTCGATGCTGAAACCGAAAGTGGTAATGAACATGATAAAGATGATGATAAGAATGATGCTTCTGATAAAGAAGAGGTTGAAGAAGAACCTAAAAAGCATGCTAAAAATAAAAAGTATACTAAAGAAGATTTTATTGCTAAGAAACATGGTAGTGAAAGGGAACCTTGGGTTCAAAAGCAAATGTCTTTTCCTGCTAAGAAACTAAAATCAAAGGAAGAAGAACACTATAATAAATTTTGTGATTGGATGAAACCTTTATTCCTGCAAATACCTTTGACTGATGCTATTAAATTGCCTCCTTATTCAAAGTATATGAAAGATATTGTGTCTAACAAAAGGAAAATTCCTAATGAGGAGATTTCCACTATGCTGTCTAATTACTCTTTTAATGGTAAGGTTCCAAAGAAGCTTGGTGACCCAGGTATACCGACTATTCCTTGTTCTATTAAGAATAATTATGTTAGAACTGCTCTATGTGATTTGGGAGTGGGTGTTAGTGTTATGTATTTCTCTCTTTATAAGAGACTTTATTTAGATAAGTTGATACCGACTGACATATCTTTGCAAATGGCTGATAAATCTACTGCTATTCCTGTTGGTATATGTGAGGATGTTCCTGTTCAAGTTACTAATAACTGCTTGATATTAATTGATTTTGTTGTGTTGGAAATGCCTGAAGATGATAATATGTCTATTATTCTTGGGAGACCTTTTCTTAACACCGCAGGGGCTGTTATTGATTGCAATAAAGGAAAAGTTACTTTCAATGTCGATGACAAGGAGCATACCATTTATTTTCCCAAGAGGATTGAGAAAGCATGTGGAGTTAATACAATTTCTAATGTGAAAACTATCAAAGTGGGAACTATTGATTGTCCAATATATGAGCCTAAAGAAGAATATCAAACTCTTGTGATTGGATCTATATCAATACAATACAAGGTAACATGATTGATTTGAGGTTTATTTCTTCATATGCTATGTAAAATTTATTTGGTGGCAAGACTTGATCAACCTTGTTAACAAATTCATTTTATATGCATAGAGGAACTAAACAACATCTCTTTCTCCCTCCACTTGTTCTACTTGCTGTAGCACTTTTGTTTTGCAAAGTTCTTTAGTTAATTAGAGATTTCAAAAAATTTCCTGCCCAATAATAATAATTTTGACACCCGTAAATGTGCATTTTTCAAAGTTTTCAAAAATTCACAAAAATTATACCATTGGTCCTATTTTTCGACGAGGCACTCGGGAACACCTGGGATGACCAGTGGGGCACCCCAGGGTGGCACCCCACAGGCCGGCGCGGCCAGCAAGGGGGGCGCGCCACCCTGGTGTGTGGGCCCCTCCTTGCCCCATTCCATCATCTCTTCCTCCCACTCTCTTCTCTCTCCCGAAAAAACTCGCACCAGGTTCCTCTCACTCGCGTTTTTGCTCAAGAGCTCCAGATTTCTCGATCTCTTTGCTCAGCCCAGATTTCTGTCTGAAATTTGGCACATTTGCTCTTCGGTATGTGACTCCTCCGATTATCCAAGTAGAATTTTGTTTGGTGGAGTATATCTTGAATATTTTTCTGCTGTAGGTAACATGTTTAGTGAGCTTGCATGCTTGTTCTAAGTGGTAGAAACTAGTTTTGATGCATGATTAGTATTCTAGCAAGTTCCTATGGTAGTTTCCCTCAATTATATGTCACCAAATCAAATTTTATAATGTTTGTTAAAAAAATTCAGAAAAGGAAGATGGATAATTGTAACTTTGGAGAAGTGTTTGAAAGAGAGACAACAAGCACGGGGAGGCCCTCGAGGTCATCCACCCGATTCAGGCAATCCTATAATGAGGACCTCATCGCACCAAGCTTCGCACCCGAAGAGGACAATGGAGTCCCTAATGATGCATCCTTCCCATGTTATGACTTTTTGAGTAATGCAGGGTTGTTGGATGATTTCTTGACCCTCGTCGGTAAGGCAGGCTTAACCACCTATGTGGGAGATGAGAGTGAGCAATACTACACGCTCACTAAAATCTTTGTGGAGAGCTTCAAGTTCAACAATAAGCACTTTCGCCCGACCGTAGAATTTAAGATCTATGGTAAATCTATTACTATGAAGTTGGAAAATTTTTGTGCTGCATTAGGTATTGCCCCTATAGGTACAGCAAGGAAGATCGAGGACAACCCCAAGGAATTGCTGGAGCTCTATCGAGGGATCACCAATGATGATTGTCGCACCATTCAGCGTGGCAAGATAAGAAATATCCAACTCCCCGCTATTAAGTATTTTGCTTATTACATCGGTACTAGCATTCTTGGTAGGGAGAACACTAGTAACATATCTAGCTACCACCTTGGTTTCTTAATTGCTGCACTCACTGGGGACACACCTTATCATCTTGGTGCTCTTGTTGCTCGCCGCTTGTCTAACAAGGGGCCTATATTTGGAGGAATTATTGCTTCGCGCGTTTTAGCATATTTAGAGCTTCCTCTTGACCCTACTGATGTAAAAATAACTCCTATGAGGCTCGATATTGCTGCTATGAAGAGTCATCAATTTGTTACAACCGACTCTAGTTTAGATAATATTGTCTACATAATATTGTTTGCTGACGGGGAAGAGAGGGAAATTCTTTTGCCGCAGCCAGATTTGTTCAGTATTGACAGGAAACCATGGTCGCGCACTAAGGAGGAGGTGGATGAGCAATTGAAGATACAAGGCTTCCACGAGCAGCATGACTCCGAGGACGCTGAGCCCTCCTACGACTACACCGTCACGTATCCGGGTGCTTCTTCCAGCACATACCCGGAATATGATCCGTCTTCGTCGTACTACGGAGGTGCTACTTCATGGGCACCATGGGATTGATCTCCACTTAGGCCAAAAGCCTAAGCTTGGGGGGAGGTATACTGGAATCACTCATTCTTTGCATATTATGGTTGCTGGATACTTGTATATACTTGTTTAGTTTCTTTGAGTGGTTTTCTAATGAGAGGGAGATGATATTTGGGGAAGTGCTGCCTGAAAAAAGATTCTGGACTGTTACTAAAAAAATCCGTGCGCACAGCCAGAACGTTATTTTGAGCTGCCAATTTTTGTGCATGTTCCCCAGGTTGTTATCTAACTTTCATTAGTTGAACACTTTTCGAGCTGATCAGCGTAAGATTTTCTTAAAAATCGATTACTTTACTGCTATCAAGTTTTGGCAGATTTCTGCCATCTTGCTTTTCTGTGTTTCTTTTAGTTTTCATTTTCTTGTTCTTGCTTTGTTTCTTTCCTAAAACACAAAAAGACCAAAAATATTTCTGTTGTTTCTCTTCACCACTTGTTTATTTTAGTTTCTTGCTTTTATCTTGCTTTGTTTGCTATCGTTGGTTTGCTATAAGAAAATCCAAAAAGATTTTGCTTTGTTTGCTTGCTTCCTTTTGTTCTTGCTTCCAAATTCGAAAACACCAAAAATATTTGCTGTTCTTCTTAGGTTTTGTAAAGTTCTTTATGAGTTCAATGGTCTTCGGTGGCTGGAGCGTGGTTTTCATTCCATATTATTCAAGCTACACAAGTGAAAAAGCAATAATGACGATCTACGACAATCTGATTGTGGTGAGAGGCTGGTATGAACTCTATTTGTTTTCATTTTTGTACATATACTCATCCATGTGAGCATGCTTAGTTGGTTCATGTGAGGTATATGTCATTTAAGAAAGTCTAGTAGTTCATGATCTCTCATGATTAGCTCCAATTTATTAATATGCGTAGCATGTCATAAATATTTGCTTGCATTGCTTTATTCATAGATAGGTATGACATTGTGGTATCCTCCTCTGAATAATTCTCTTGAATCAACTTGGCACATGCTCACGCATGCATATGACTGAACAAAATGTCAATTAAGCCTCGATGATTTACTTTACCTCAGAGTTCTTGTATCACTTTTATGCCTCCATTAATTTATTTTTGTCGCAAGCATGATTATGACAGTTACTGCTCTCTTGATTGTCGCTTCCCAGTCTATTGCTAGCCTTTACTTGTACTGAGCGGGAACGCTGCTCGTGCTTCCAAACACATGAAAACCAAGTTATTCTGAGTGTCCACCATAAATACCTATGCATGGCATTTCAAACCATTCCAAGTAAATTCTCATGTGCTACCTTTAAACCTTCAAAATGCTTCTCAATTTGTGTTAATGTTTCATAGCTCATGAGGAAATATGTGGTGTTTATCTTTCAATCTTGTCATTTACTCTTGACGGACTTTCATAATGGACTAGTGGCACATCCGCTTATCCAATAATTTTGCAAAAAGAGCTGGCAACGGGGTTCCCAACCCCAATTAATCAACTTTCATTAATAATTCTCTTCACATATTTTGCCCTGATTTATCGATAAGCAACTTAAATTGCAAATAGACACTCCTCCATGGTATGTGATTGATGGAAGGCACCCGAGGATTCGGTTAGCCATGGCTTGTGTAAGCAAAGGTTGGGGGGAGTTTCATCCATAATGAAACTAAAATACGTGTGTAAACAAAAGAGAAGAGGGATGATTTACCTTGCTGGTAGAGATAACGTCCTTCATGGGAGCCGCTCTTGAAAAGTCTGGTTGACGAGGTATTTAGAGTACCCACTATCATTCGTTGACAACAACAAACACCTCTCAAAATAATTTTACTCCAGTTTTACAAATGAAAAGCTCTAGCACATGTTAATCCCTGCTTCCCTCTGCGAAGGGTCAATCTTTTACTTTTACATTGAGTCTCCATCCTTTCTTTGAGCACTTTCTTGAGAGCACAACTGTCATTCTTAGTATAATATACTTGTCCCAAAATGTGATTAACTGTGGTATAACTTTGATGCTTTTATCTTTGATAATCTCTATTTCCAGTCTTCTCATGAACTTCAAAGGTGCCCAAGCATTTATGTTTTGCTTTACAATTACGGGCAAGCGAGATACCACTTTATCATATCATTCTATGAACATTGCAATCCTACTGATAGACATGATTCATGATGCTCATTATTAATTTGTTGGTACCTTTTCCATGATTGACATAGCTATTAGATGATTTTATTTGCATGTATCTTATTATGAACTGCTTAAGTACTTGCCACATCATGAGAATATTTACATCATATGAACAAATGTGTTCGTGAAAGTTCTTTTATCGCACTCAGTTGTTAACTGAATTGCTTGAGGACAAGCAATAAGCTAAGCTTGGGGGGAGTTGATACGTCCAAAACGTATCTACTTTCCCGAACACTTTTGCTATTGTTTTGCCTCTAATTTGTGTATTTTGGATGCAACTAACACGGACTAACGCTGTTTTCAGCAGAATTGCTCTGGTGTCTCGTTTTTGTGCAGAAATCCAACTTTCAGGAAAATCCTCGGAATTTATGCGGAAGGTCCTATTTTCCCAGAATATTGACGGAGCCAGAAGGGCAAGCCAGGTGGGGGCCGGAGGGCCCCACACACTAGGCCGGCGCGGCCCAGGAGGGGGGCGCGCGGCCCTAGTGTGTGGTGGCCTCGGCTGGCCCCCGACGCCCTCCTTCGGACTACTTATTGCCTTCGACCTAAAAACGCACGGGGAGAAGTCGAAATCGCCAGAAACCATCCAGTACGCCGCCACCGTCGCGAAACTCCGTCTCGGGACCAGAAACTCCGTTCTGGCACTCCACCAGGACGGGGAATTGGAGGAGATCATCGCCATCATCACCACCGACGCCTCTCCATCGACCAGCCATGTTTCCCCCATCCATGTGTGAGTAATTCCCCCGCTGTAGGCCGAAGGGGATGGTAGGGATTGGATGAGATTGGTCATGTAATAGCATAAGAATGTTAGGGCATAGTGCCTAGTGTCCGTAATTGGTATTTTTATGATATTGTTGCAACTTGTTATGCTTAATGCTTGTCACTAGGGCCCAAGTGCCATGATCTCAGATCTGAACATGTTATCAATTCATTATGATATTCATTGCTTTATGATCTTACCTGCAAGTTGTATACACGTGTTGCTGTCCGGAACCCGAGGCCCCAAAGTGACAGAAATTGGGACAACCGAAGGGGATGGCGGTGATATGAGGATCACATGTGTTCACGGAGTGTTAATGCTTTGCTCCGGTGCTCTATTAAAAGGAGTGCCTTAATTTCCGAGAGATTCCCTAGAGGCCCGGCTGCCACCGGCCGGTAGGACAAAAGATGTTGTGCAAGTTTCTCATTGCGAGCACGTACGACTATATATGGAACACATGCCTATTGATTGATTAGTACTTGGATACCGTTTTATTATTATCTGCAAATGCCCTGCTTTGATTGTTACATGAGTTTCTCTCATCCATGCAACGCCCGTTCATCCATCCCTATGCCTACAGTATTTTAATCCTGCTGTTTACTATAATCACTACTGCTGTCTTTGTTACTCGTCGCTGTTATTTTACTACCGCTATCTGTTATAAAACTGTTACTATCGATAAACTCTTGCGAGCAAGTCTGTTTCCAGGTGCAGCTGAATTGACAACTCCGCTGTTAAGGCTTTCAAGTATTCTTTGTCTCCCCTTGTGTCGAATCAATAAATTGGGTTTTACTTCCCTCGAAGACTGTTGCGATCCCCTATACTTGTGGGTCATCAACCCCTGTCTCAATAAGCGCAGCCACCTTCTTCCTGGTGACTCTGCTCCTCCCCTCATCTTGGCCGGCCTTGGTGGCGAGGGAGAGGGTGCAGATGGCTGCGTTGTCACTAGTGCCTGGAGTTGGTGGAGCGGTGGATCTTTGGAGTCTGTGATCCTGGCAGCAGCTCCCAAGCGGCGGCGTTCTTCTCCCGTGGCTATCTCTGGCCACAAGGGTGGCCCTGCTGCGCTCGGCCAACATGGCACGAGCTTCTTCTTCCTCGTTCGGGTGAGGATCTTCATCGACCTCGGTGTGGCGTTCATCGCTGCGGCTTCCCCAAGTGGTCTCGTCCCCGGAGGAGGCAACGACGGTCGCGCCGGAGTGTCAACCTTCAACGGCGCTGTCCAAGGACTCGATCGCATTTTCGAGTTTTCCTAGGGGGTGTTTGCTGTAAAACTCAAGGACTCTACTGTAATTTTCCTTTTCCTTTTTGTCCTTCCCAAATTTATAACCCCCTGCCGATATAATACAGACTCCAAGGCCTTCTGGGTCTTTCTATTAAAAAAAAGACTGGCGCGACCAGCCAGCCACACGTGCGGGACCTCGTCATCACCTGCCAGATCTTTTGTGGCTGGTCACTCGACCACCAGCACCCAGGCCACGGAATCAGTTGCAGGATCGCGTGCAGTGACTCTAGATTCCCCAAGGGCGGCAGGGACCAGCATGTCAAAGCTGTTTCTGACAGCGACGGAGAGAGAATATCGCCTGCAGCACGTGGACATGAGACCCACACAGTGGCTTGTGCAACACATCTTGTTACCGGCGCCTCAAAGGGTATTAGGGCATTTCCACCCAAAACAGACATCAAAGTGACCGTATTTTTATCTATTTTGTATCTGGGGTGCCTCAGCGGCCGACGCGTTTTCGTAGTTTCCAAACCTTTTTTCCATTGCTTTTGGTACATAATTTGAAACATTGAAAAATGAGGAAATCTAACTAGTGGGTGATGTCTACGCACACTCCTTTTCCTGTAGACAGTGTTGGGCCTCCAAGAGCAGAGGTTTGTAGAACAGCGCAAGTTTTTCCTTAAGTGGATCACCCAAGGTTTATCGAACTCAGGGAGGAAGAGGTCAAAGATATCCCTCTCAAGCAACCCTGCAATCACGGTACAAGAAGTCTCTTGTGTCCCCAACACACCTAATACAATTGTCAGATGTATAGGTGCACTAGTTCGGCGAAGAGATAGTAAAATTGATGTAGCCCTACCCAAGGTCGACACTACATCAAGACCGACAAGCCCTCCTCGTGGCCCAATGACACGAGCTCGAGCCAAAGCCCTACACCAAGAGGTGAATTCGCTCCTTTCCACGTATGCATTTGATACCCCCTTGGATGGCATGCTACTTCATGCAAATACCCTATGTTCAATCAGGTACATCGACCAAGACGCAAGCCATGGAGACCAAGCCATTGGAGAGAGAGCTGGAAATGAAGAAGATGGAGCTACAGCGCCCCAGCCGGAACTTCCGCCCTCCAGGACCGGAACTTCCGGCCAGATGCCTCCCAGATGCTCTCAAGATGCTTTTCAGCGCCCAGGAAACAGGATCCAGCCGGAACTTCCGCCCCCAAGGACCGGAACTTCCGCCCACCGGAACTTCCGCCCAAGTTCCGCCCAAGTTCCGAAAGTCGGCGAAAACCTTACTGGATGTTACTGCGGGACAATGGCGCATTTCCGGAACAAGGCCGGAACTTGGCCGGAACTTCCGCCGCGACCGGAACTTCCGCCCCTCCAGACCGGAACTTCCGCCCCGACCGGAACTTCCGCCCATGATGACCGGAACTTCCGCCCCATCGAACTTCAGCACAACATGGCACTTTTAGTTGTAACTTATCCCTTCGCCCCACCTACTATAAGTAGCCTAGTTGGCTCAGATCTGAGATTAGACTTGATGTGAAATTAAACCTGAGCTTAGCTCACCCTTGTGGGAACCCTACCTAGATCTTTGATCTTGTACCCACCCGGGCTCCTTATCGACTTGTCAAGATCTCTTTGGTGACTTCTACCGTTTGTTTGATCTTTTGCTTGCACTTCTACCTATTTGGTCTTTTGCTTGCACTTCTATCAACCTTCCGGTCTTTTCACCCTTCTAGATCTTGCGAGCTTCGATTTGTCGATCTCTTTGCGGGACTTCTACCGGAAGGTCTTTTCTCGCAACCTCTATCGAGTAGGTGTATCGGGCCTACGAGGGAAAACTGGTTTGTGTGCGTGTGTGTGTTGTATCCCCACGATTCCCCTTCGTGTTCATCGCGTTCATCCACCTACCCCCACGAGTTCCACCCAAATCCGTGAAGATCGGGCACATCCAAGGACTTAGTCCTTATCATATGGTATCAAGAGCTCTTTGGTTGCCACGGATTTGACCCCCACAACCCCCAATTCCACCAATTTCGCCCAAAAATTTTCTCAAAAAAATTTCCCAAAAAATAGCAACAAATTGGCCTTGGATCGATCTCGCGATTTGTTGAGTTTTTAGTGGTTTTGGTCCAATAGAAACTTGTCTTTGGTGTTGATCTGCAATTCCCCCACCTTCCCACAGCTTCTAGTGCCAAATTTTCCTCGAATTCGAAGATCTTCGGCCCGGATTTCCGCCCAAATCGAAGAACAGCCCGCAGATCTGATTGCGACCGGAAGTTCCGACCGGCAGGACCGGAAGTTCCGCCCCTCAGGACCGGAAGTTCCGGCCAGCCGAAATTTTGACAGCATTCTTCGTTTTTCGTTTTAGCACTAACCCCCTTGTGTTTGGACTTCGGTTTTTGTGCCATTTCAGCAACCACAAAGCTTCCGCAACATCGACAACGACGACGGCACCCCGAAGATCCAAGCGGTTCTTTTGACACCTCCACCATAGCAAGTACAAGGTCGTCGGCCACCATCATCAAGTGGTATAACTTGCTCCTAACTTGTAGCCTTAGCCTCTTTTGCGTACCTTTCCTATCGAGAGTGGCTTTCTAGTGTTGCGAAGCATTGCGCAAGCGTCCCGACCGTGAGGGTGTGCGTGTGTTGAGCAAAGCTACGAAGCAAGCTCGTGTGAAAAGATAAGCAAAAGAAGTGTGACATACTTACATAGATAGTAGCATCCTTGCATAGTGAGAAAAAGAAAGAAAAATACAAAAAGAGAAAGTAAAAGAGTGTGGGTGACACCTATACACAAAAGAGTCCAAAGCTTATAAGCAAAAGAGAGAAAAGAGAAGAGAGGCGTCTTGCGCAAATCTAGTTGCTTCTCAATTTTGCAACCAAGCCACGGTCTCTCTTGTGTTGGCGTGACACCGAGCTAGTAGTCTTCGCTAGGATCAATTTTGTTCGTGCTCATTTTCCAAGTCGCGCTAACCCCATTTTGTCCCACGCGTGTGTTCCACCTTGTGTATGCCTTTTGTGATCACCGCCTTTGACTTGTGACTTTTGGATATTACCCACTTTTGACAATAGACTTTTCGTTTGGTTCTTCCATTTGGCTTCCACATCCATACCTAACACCATATAGAGTTTTTGTTTTGTGTGTGTGCATACATATCGGTTGCCCTCCGTCTTGAAACACCTTTTCGATTTTGGTTTGCAAGTTTTGACACTTTTGGTAGTTTTTCCTAACCACCCACCACATAGTTCTTGTTTTAGTTGTAACCATGTCTAGTGGAGAAGGGAACCAACTACCGATGACGCGACATCAACATTGGATAGCTACTCAAGCCGTCCACGCCAAGCTCAATCAATTTGAAGCCATGCTCAAGGATACCAATATCCGCTATGAAGAAAGAGTTCAAGTGCAAAGGAATGACCTCAACAATCAAGTTCAAGACCTCAATGAGAAGATTGAAACTCAAGGCAACGAGTTGAAGGCAACACTTGCCATACAAGGTCAAGAGACAAGGGAAATGAAGGCGGCGTTGGAAAATATCCTCCATACACTCAACCGTCAAGAAGATAGAAGACACCACTCAAGGTCTTCACGCTCTCATAGCTCAAGGTCACGAGCTCCTACACCGTCTCACCATGATTCCAATGAAGACCCACGCCACCATAATGTGGATGTTCAAGTGCTTCATCAACAAGCTCAAGAAGCGGAGCAAGCTCGACTTCGAGTTGTCCAAGAACGTCAACGCCTTGAAGAAGAGCGCCTTCAACAAGAGAATCTCTATGCTCAATTCCAACAAGAGCAAGAACGCCTTCGACATGATCAAGAGCTAGTTCGCGCAAGGGAACAAGAGCGTCTCCGCAATGAACAACAAGCACTTGAAGAACAAGAAGCGTGACAAGGAAGACTTAGAGCCCATTGGCACATGGGAAGAGATGCAAGAAGTCATGCACAAACGCTTTGTGCCCACCGACCACAAGCGTGACCTCTTCAACAAACTTACTCAACTCAAGCAAAGCTTCAAGTCCGTTGAGGAGTACTACAAGGAGATGCACATGACCATGATGAGTGCCAATGTGGATGAGCGAGAAGAGCAAACTATGGCAAGATTCTTGAATGGATTGAACATTCCCGTCAAGAGGATAGTGGAGTTCTTGCCTTATACCAACATGGTTGAGTTGCTTCACCAAGCTACAAGAGCCGAGCGCCAAGTGCGAGAAGACATAGCAAGTGCAAAAAAAAGTCCTTCTTCGCCGCAAGAAATGCAACAAATGACTCCGCAAGCACCAAGAATACAAGTGATAGTTCCTCCAAGGATCCTCCCAAGCAAACGAAGAGTGCCTTCAAAACAACAAGCTTCAAGCCGGATCAATCAACTATGTCCTCCAAAGCTTCCACGGGATCTAGTAACATCACTTGCTTCAAGTGTGGTGCTCAAGGACATAAATCCTTTGAATGCAAGAACACAAGAGTTATGATAACTCGAGATGATGGCAATGTGGAATACTTAAGTGAAGATGCATATGAAGCCTTGGTGCAAGCCGCAACAACACTTGAAGGTGAGGAGTTGGAAGATCAAGAACAAGTCCTATGTGTGCATGATGCAAGCCCATCACTTGTGGTGACCAAAGTGTTGACAACACATGCACTCCCCAATGAAGAACAAAGGTGCAACATCTTCCAAACAAGAGCCGGAATCAATGGCAAGTCAATAAAGGTTATCATCGATGGAGGGAGTTGCCACAATCTTGCAAGCACCGAACTATGCTCCAAGCTCAACCTTACACTCCGGAAACACCCCCACCCTTACCATGTGCAATGGCTAAGTGACAATGGAAATGTCAAGATACAACACACCGTCTCCATATCCTTCAAGATTGGCGCCTATGAAGATACCGTTGATTGTGATGTAGTGCCCATGACGGTGTGCCACATGCTACTTGGTCGCCCTTGGCAATATGACAAAAGAGCAAGCCATGATGGCTACACAAATGCCTATAGCTTCAAGGTTGGCGACAAGTCTTTCATCCTACGCCCAATGAATCCTCGCCAAGTAATTGCCGACAATGCAAAGGCTTTAGCGAGGGCTACGGAAGCTACTCCCCCTAGTGAGATGAGAGGTGAGAGAGTGACCCACCACAAAGAAAGTGAGCGCCACAAGCCATATGTGAGTGAGATAAAGTGTGCCCTCATAGCCACCAAGAGTGAGATGAGAGAAGTGCACCACAACCCATCCACGAAATTGCACTATGTGCTCATTTGCAAGGGGCCACCCTCGGAGACTAACAACTTAACAACATTTCCTTCGTCTTTGTTGTCTCTTTTGAAGGAATTCCAAGATGTCTTCCCCGACGAGCTTCCTCATAGACTACCATCGCTCCAAGGCATAGATCACCACATCGACTTCATGCAAGGCGCCACACTACCAAAAGGTACCACTCACCACACCAACACCGACGAACAAGAGGAAATGCAACGTCCTACTCATGATTGTCAAGCACACGGGTATGTTCATGAAATCCTTAACCCACGCGGGGTTCCAACAATTCTTGTCATGCCTTTGGGTTGTTCCTTTGTTTCGCCACTCGTTTTGCGTCTTATGCAACATCTCTTGAAACATCTTGTTGACAAAAGTGGACTTGATGATATCCTCATGTGTCCCATGAACCTCAAGGACCATATTATATATGTGAGAGAGACCTTATGCATCTTATGGCCGTTGGCACACAAAAAGTTGATTTCCTTTGGATTTGCGATTTCCTCTATTGGCATTGAAGTGAATTATTCGGCCTTTGGGGATATACATAAGAGGCACACGCCAACCACAATTGCCCAAGCTCGACGTTTCCATACCATTGCCATTTTCCATACTCGCTTCATGAAAAACATTAGCACCATTTTTGGCCTTTTGAATGTTCCGTTTGTTTGGGACAACGCTACACAACACCCTTTTTGTGACTTGCAAATGAGACTTCCCTATACATCACTCCTTGTCCCACAAAACATTGACTACACCGACACAATTTTTGTTCCCATTTTTGCCAAGTTTTCCGCGGAAAAAGAATTGGTTGATTTCCATTCGCATGATGATTTCTTGTCCAATGCAAAGTTGCTTTTACCCAAGTTCTTGTTCGGAAGCCACATCCCACCTCCAATTATTCATGAGAGCACCAACATGGACTCCGACAAGCGCGCCATCACCATGAAGAAACTACATGAAGACACACGAACCATCATACAAGAACATGTACTTCGTCAAGCTACCCGCCTCAACTCCAAGAAGAAGGGACGAGACATGACACTTACCATGCTCTCCACACACCACCATGACAACAAGATGATGAGAGACATCAAGCTTCCATGCATACAACGCCCCATTTGTTTTCAAGCTAAGTCCATCTCCAACTCCTATACCCATGCTCCAACTTTTGATGTGGTAGCTAGACTCCATCCTTTAGATCAATGCAAGCCATGCTCTCGAACGGTTAATGCTTCACACATGAATACATTGTTGCTTAGGGAGAACATCCGACTACAAGGACTACAAACAACCATCGCCACGGACCAACACATGTGCTTCATGAACTTCAATGGTACAACCCTCAAGACCAAGTACATCATCAACATCAAGGATAGGATGCCATGTCAAGGAGATGAAGACACTTTAGAGTCGAGGACGACTCTTTCCCAAGGGGGGGGAGATGATGTAGCCCTACCCAAGGTCGACACTACATCAAGACCGACAAGCCCTCCTCGTGGCCCAATGACACGAGCTCGAGCCAAAGCCCTACACCAAGAGGTGAATTCGCTCCTTTCCACGTATGCATTTGATACCCCCTTGGATGGCATGCTACTTCATGCAAATACCCTATGTTCAATCAGGTACATCGACCAAGACGCAAGCCATGGAGACCAAGCCATTGGAGAGAGAGCTGGAAATGAAGAAGATGGAGCTACGGCGCCCAGCCGGAACTTCCGCCCTCCAGGACCGGAACTTCCGGCCAAATGCCTCCCAGATGCTCTCAAGATGCTTTTCAGCGCCCAGGAAACAGGATCCAGCCGGAACTTCCGCCCCCAAGGACCGGAACTTCCGCCCACCGGAACTTCCGCCCAAGTTCCGCCCAAGTTCCGAAAGTCGGCGAAAACCTTACTGGATGTTACTGCGGGACAATGGCGCATTTCCGGAACAAGGCCGGAACTTCCGCCCCGACCGGAACTTCCGCCCCTCCAGACCGGAACTTCCGCCCCTGACCGGAACTTCCGCCCATGATGACCGGAACTTCCGCCCCATCGAACTTCAGCACAACAGCACTTTTAGTTGTAACTTATCCCTTCGCCCCACCTACTATAAGTAGCCTAGTTGGCTCAGATCTGAGATTAGACTTGATGTGAAATTAAACCTGAGCTTAGCTCACCCTTGTGGGAACCCTACCTAGATCTTTGATCTTGTACCCACCGGGCTCCTTATCGACTTGTCAAGATCTCTTTGGTGACTTCTACCGTTTGTTTGATCTTTTGCTTGCACTTCTACCTATTTGGTCTTTTGCTTGCACTTCTATCAACCTTCCGGTCTTTTCACCCTTCTAGATCTTGCGAGCTTCGATTTGTCGATCTCTTTGCGGGACTTCTACCGGAAGGTCTTTTCTCGCAACCTCTATCGAGTAGGTGTATCGGGCCTACGAGGGAAAACTGGTTTGTGTGCGTGTGTGTGTTGTATCCCCACGATTCCCCTTCGTGTTCATCGCGTTCATCCACCTACCCCCACGAGTTCCACCCAAATCCGTGAAGATCGGGCACATCCAAGGACTTAGTCCTTATCAAAAATACAGATGGTATGAATGAATATGAGCAGTAGTAACGGCGCCATAAAATAGCTTGCCGGCGTGCAGTTGATGGTAGTAATATTGCAGGAAGTAAAGATGCAGTAAAACAGTAAATAAGCGATGTTGCAGTATTTGGAAACAAGGCCTAGGGATCATACTTTCACTAGTGGACACTCTCAACATTGATCACATAATAAAACCACTCTACACTCTCTTGTTGGATGATGAACACCACTAATTGTGTAGGGCTACAAGAGCACCTCAATGCCGGAGTTAACAAGCTCCACAACATTCGATATTCATATTTAAATAGGGATTTCTATTTTCGTGCCCTCGGGTCCTTAGTTGTGCTCAGTTTTCCCCAGCTCCTTAGTTTTTCCTCAATTTTACCCAAGCGTTTGTCTGAAACCATCACACGTGATGTAACGGCCGGTTGCCCGACGGTTGACCGTTATCTTCTGACTAGTGGGGCCACGTAGAGCCCGCAAAGACACGTCGGACCATCCATCTTTGTTTGACCGTAAGCATCGCTGTATCCCCGACCAAAACGCGAACGAGTGGGGCTTCGGTATATCAAATGACAAGTGGGGCCATGATGCCGATACAAGGGGCAATACACGGGTAGGATTAGATTTTTAAACGGAGCTCTACGAGCGATGGCACGGAGGAGGTGGCATGCGGGGTGCCGAGATGAGATCGACGTCCACAAAGAACTGCATGAGGCGAGACCAGACGCATTAGATAGATATGAACTAGACGCGTTTAACCATGCAAAGAAGAGAAGAAATGGTCGACGACCACCTCAAAACTTTGACTGGCCGTGTCGGACACGAACGCGAGCAATGTAGAGAAAACTAGTGTCTCTCCTTTCTGGCGTGTATAGGTGGGTGCTAGGAGAGTGTGGTGGCGAAGGGAAAGACCTCGCGGCGGTCTGTGGCGTCCAGCATAGCGGGTCGGCGTGGGCGTGCATGCATGATCGGCATTGGCATCGGCATGTACGTTCGGCATTGGCCTCGGCGGTATCTCTCGGTGTGTCGGTGATCGAATGAGGGGACGGGATTGAGGGTGCATCCCGACGTTGACCTAGCGGTGGCGGCGAGCATAGCCGTTCGACCATGCCGATATCGGCATCGGCATCGTTTGGAGGCTGTGGTGCTCGAATCAAGTTGGGATTTGTTTCTTGTAGGCCAAAATGAATTTGAAACAAGTTTCATGTTGAAGGTTAGGTAACGAAAGTTTGTAACTATCCCAAAATTATACTAGCGCCATGGTGAGGTTCTTTTTGATAGAGCTATACGGTTGGGCAAACTTTTTGACACTTTTTAGATAGGGTTCCTTGTTGTTACACGTATGGCATCATGTATGGAAAATTTGGGGTCATTTGGAGATGTTCGAAAAAATCACTTTGCTTAAGCGCATGCCGTTTCGTCTCGCTGAAACCAGCTTTCCTAACAAGGTGATTTTTTCTACCTTCTCTAAATAACCTCAAATTTCATACAGCTGATCTTCTATACATAGATAGATAGATTGTTTCGTTTTTACATTTTTCGAACTTTTTATTTCCCTTTACAATACCCAATTGATTTTCAGGTCAAAACCTCGAAAAACAGCATCATGTATGGCATCATTTTCACCCTAAATTTTTTGAAACTTTCCCTTTTAGATATTCCTTGTTGTTATAGGTATGACATCATGTATGCCAAACTTGGTTAGGTCTCACTGAAACCAGCTTTTGTAACAAATTAGGTTCTTTCTGCGTGAAAAGTAATGGCTACAACAAATTGTTGATGGTTTATCATTTTTTTGCGTGAAAAGTAATGGCAACAACAAATCGGTGATGGTTTATCATATTTTTTGCGTGAAAAGTAATGGCAACAACAAATTGTTGATGGTTTATCATTTTTTGCGTGAAAAGTAATGGCTACAACAAATTGTTGATGGTTTATCATTTTTTGCGTGAAAAGTAATGGCTACAACAAATTGTTGATGGTTTATCATTTTTTGCGTGAAAAGTAATGGCAACAACAAATCGGTGATGGTTTATCATATTTTTTTGCGTGAAAAGTAATGGCAACAACAAATTGTTGATGGTTTATCATTTTTTGCGTGAAAAGTAATGGCTACAACAAATCGGTGATGGTTTATCATTTTTTTGCGTGAAAAGTAATGGCTACAACAAATCGGTGATGGTTTATCATTTTTTGCGTGAAAAATAACGCCTAAAACAGTTTATAATTTTTAGCGCGTGAAAAATAATACAGAAAACCGCCCTTCGACATACTTAGAGGGTGGAAGCTAATTAACCGCCAACGAGAGAGAGAGGGGTTATCCTGCCCGTTCCCTATATCATACGATCAACGGTCGGTGGGCACGATCCGCGTGACATGGGCTAGACCAATCGGAGCGATGATGCACGTCTGCGAGAATTTGTGAAGAGAGAGGGCAAAGCGAGTACTATCAAGAAACCAAGGGCACCCGAGTAGTAAATAGACTAAGGGATTCAAATATGAGATTTAAAAAATGGAAAATGCGTGTTTTGTACAATGAAACCCATCTTGGCCTACCTCAAACTATTTGCAATACCAATATACATCGGTGTGAGAATTGTGGCCTCATTTAGACAAAGTATGATTTGGGGGAAGCTGTTTTGGGAAGGGCTTATTGTGGAAAACCATGCACCTTCATAGCTACTAGGTGATTTGAGAAGTGGCAATTTGTGGTAAAACTTGATTTATCTATGATTTATCTATGATTTGAGAAGTGTCAATTTGTGGTAAAGACTCCATGAGTAAGTGCCACTCTTTTTAGGATTTTTTTGCACATTAAATGACTCATTTAACTAGTTAATCCCATTTGTTGACTCTCTGTTGACCAGCCACTTGAGGGTAAAGCCGAGTATATTGCACTAGCCGGTATTAGCACTCGAGGGGAAAATTGAGCACACAAAAAATGCTAGTATAAGACTCGAGGGTATACCCGAGTATATCTAAATTTCCAGGGTTAGACTCGAGGACACGTGCAATTGTTGACGCGTAGACGCGGGTCGCGGTGGAGAAGTCGAGACGTGCAATCGTGGACGCGTGTCGCGTTGCAGAAGTCCAAGACGTGCAGACGTGCACCTTTGCACGCGTAGGACGTGGGTCGCATTAACCACCCCTCGCCTTTATAGACGCCTCCTCGCACTGTCTCTGTCACTCTCACTCGCTCACGCATCGCCAACTCTCCCACGTCCCATCATCTTCTCCAAAGCAAAAACCCTCTCCCTCTCCCTCTTCCTCTTCCTCCGCCGGAGAGATGGACAAGGAGAATGCCAATCCCATCGTCGAGGTTGGCTCGAAGCGCGACGCCTCCATCTTCGGCCCCGTCCCCTCGACGGACGACGCCGCCGCCGCCGCCGTCGCCGGTGCATCGGAGGCTGCTGCCGCCGGTGGCAGTCAGATCCCGGCGGGATGGGACCCCTACGACCCCGTGCCGTACGTCCCGCCCCCGAACCCCTACGACACCTCCCTGGAGGACCCATGGAACGAGGTAACTACGGTTTGCTTCCTTTTTTGTTCCCCATTCCTTTTTGAACCCTATTTTTGCTGGTGTAGATGGATCTGTAGATGGATGAGTATTGGGCTAATATTTGCGCCGATTTTATTCCATTTTGTTTTGATCACTTCTTGATTTCGTTTAAGATTTGGGGTTCGGCTGTTCGGTTAATTTATGCAAGTAATATTGGATCTCAATCGGTTAATTTATGCAAGTAATCATGGGATCTCAATCAGTTATTTTATGCACTAATCAAAAGATATCAACCGTTTAATTTTGCAAATAATCTCGAATGTGTTCAAGTTCAGATCTAGTTCAGATCTAGAATCTGTTTCTTTGCCTATGATGAATGGTTGGGCACAAATTTTTACGGGGAGGGTTCAGCGAACCATTGCTGTGTACAAATCGTTGTGCATGAGCTTTAGTTCGCTTACACCTTCCCTGTAGATATATAATCATGTCCACTCTAACCGAGGCTGACTCTGTTTTTCTTAACTTTGTTATCATGTACGTTAGTCATCGTTGCAACTCATTCACTAGTTTCGTTTGATATGGATCAGATGTACGGCGGTGACGTCGGCAGCGACGAAGAGGAGGAGGACGTCAAGACTCGCCGAGTGCTTGCGGAGGCTGCAGGTCGGCCGGTACATCTCCTACTTCGCCAAGGAGGTGTACAGGTGCCCCTTCTACACCGGGAGACTCGGCGCCACGGACTTCAACCGCCTCGTCACGCATGCCGAGAACATCGGCAACACCTTCCCCAAGGTCGGCACGACGGTGAACGTCCACTCCTTCCGCGCCAAGCACGGGGCGCTCGGCATGCACCTCCGCGGCTTGCGGCGGGTGGAGATCTCCGCCGGGCGCATGCCTCCGCTCAAGCCCAAGGCTCCCAAGGGGAGCAAGAGCAACAAGTGGAGGGAGAGCCGGATGGGGTAGGCGAGTCCCGGACGTGTCTGCTGCTGCTGCCTGCTCGCCTCCTAGTTTGTTGTTGGGATCCCTTTGTTGTTAGCTAGGGATCCCTTGTTGTTATGTTAGTATGATGGTGCTTGTGAAGAACTCGTTACTATGTTGGCTGCCTGTGTATGCAGCCTATTATCTATCCATATTATCTAGGGATTATCTATCCCTAGTCTACTATATTTTGTTGGCCGTACTTAGTTTTCTTGATTTACTATGACTGTGAATTTATCGTACATTATCCTGGAGATTTGCTTCTAGATTTAACTACATACATATGGACCGGAGGGAGTACTAGATTTGCTGCCATATTGGGCAAACAACGAGGGCCAAAAGGCACAAATAATTGAAGAAAGTCAGAAATGCAAGCTTCTATAGATTTTATACTAATTTGGTGAAAAGGACGAGAGAGAAAGAGGGGAAAAAGGTGCACTTAATAATGCCAATTTGGGGCCGAGAGAGACAGAACCCAGCTCCTGCTCACGTGCAACCAAACGCTTCTCGTCCTGTCCCACGCGGTCCCTTTCTACCAGCCCCACGCGACGCGGGCCCACACGACTCGGCCCCACAAGACGCGGCCCCACACGTGACGAACGTCAACTAAACGGGAATCCCGCCGTCCGAGCGCTTACGCGGGTTTCAAACAAGGGCTTGGGGAAAAGCTGAGGAAAAACTAAGGAGAGCTGGGGAAAGCCGAGTACAACTAAGGACACGAGGGCACGAAAATAGAAATCCCATTTAAATAACCTTAGAGTGCATGATAGACCAACGCAATTATACCGAAGTACTAACATAGCATGCACACTTGTCACCATCAAGCTATGAAAGGGGGAATAGATCACATCAATACCATCATAGTAATAGTTAACTTCATAATCTACAAGAGATTACAATCATAAACTACGCCAAGCACTACATGATGCACACACTTGTCACCATTACATCATGGAGGAGGAATAGACTACTTTAATAACATCACTAGAGTAGCACATAGATTAATAGTGATATAAAGCACATTGCAATCATAAAGGAATATAAATAAGCACTTCACTGTGCGATTCTGAATTACTCTTTGGCAAGATAACAAACACTAATTCATCATGTAGGCAAACCTTAAAGATGTATTCCCAAGTACTAATAAACACCCCACACTGTCACTGTGAGAATTCATAGGAGGTACTAACACAACACAATTTCATAGAGACATCCCACTCAAATCATAACTCAGTGAATAAGTATTCTGTGAAATATAGCCTAAGAGACCCACACGGTGCACACACTGTCACCTTTACACACGTGGGACAAGGAGTCTCACGGAGATCACATAAGTAAAATCCACTTGAATAGCATAACGACATCTAGATTACAAGCTCATCATATGGATCTCAATCATGTAAAGCAGCTCATGAGATCATTGTATTGAAGTACATAGGAGACAGAGATGAACCACATAGCTACCGGTACAGCCCTTAGCCTCGATGGAGAACTACTCCCTCCTCATGGGAGACAGCAGCGTTGATGAAGATGGCGGTGGTGTCGATGGAGATGCCTTCCGGGGGCACTTCCCCGTCCCGGCAGCGTGCCGGAACAGAGACTCCTGTCCCCCAGATCTTGGCTTCGCGATGGCGGCGGCTCTGGAAGGTTTCTCGTACCGTGGCTTTTCCGTCCCGAAGATTTAGGTCAGGGACCTTTAAATAGGCGAAGAGGCGGAGTCGGAGGGGGTACGGAGCCGCCACACAATAGGGGGGGCGCCCCCCCCCCTTGGGCCGCGCCGCCCTGGCGTCTGGTGGCCCTGTGGCCCTCCTCTGGTGGCTCTCGGGTGTTCTGGAAGCTTCGTGGAATTCTAAGATGTTGGGCGTTGATTTCGTCCGATTCCGAGAATATTTCCTTACTAGGATTTATGAAACCAAAAACAGCAGAAAACAGGAACTGGCCCTTCGGCATCTCGTCAATAGGTTAGTTCCGGAAAATGCATAAATATGACATATAATGTGTATAAAACATGTGAGTATCATCATAAAAGTAGCATGGAACATAAGAAATTATAGATACATTTGAGACGTATCAAGCTTCCCCAAGCTTAGTTCCTACTCACCCTCGAGTAGGTAAACGATAACAAAGATAATTTCTTAAGTGACATGCTATCATAATCTTGATCAATACTATTGTAAAGCATATGAGATGAATGCAGCGATTCGAAGCAATGGTGAATATAATGAGTAAACAATTGAATCATATAGCAAAGACTTTTCATGAATAATACTTTCAAGACAAGCATCAATAAGACTTGCATAAGAGTTACTCATAAAGCAATAGATTCAAAGTAAAGGCATTGAAGCAACACAAAGGAAGATATAAGTTTCAGCAGTTGCTTTCAACTTCAACATATTTATATCATGGATAATTGTCAACACAAAGTAATATAACAAGTGCAATAGGTAAACATGTAAGAATCAATGCACACAGTTGATACAAGTGTTTGCTTCTAAGATAGAAAGAAGTAGGTAAAGCTGACTCAACAATAAAGTAGAAGATAGGCCCTTCGCGAGAGGAAGCGAGGGATTAAATCATGTGCTAGAGCTTTTTAAGTTTTGAAATCATATAGAGAGCATAAAAGTAAAGTTTTAAGAGGTGTTTGTTGTTGTCAACGAATGGTAGTGGGTACTCTAACCCCCTCATCAAACAGACTTTCAAAGAGCGGCTCCCATGAAGGACGTTATCTCTACCAGCAAGGTAGATCATCCCTCTTCTCTTTTGTTTACACATGTACTTTAGTTTTATTTATGGTTGACACTCCTCCCAACCTTTTGCTTACACAAGCCATGGCTAACCGAATCCTCGGGTGCCTTCCAACATTCACATACCATGAAGGAGTGTCTATTTGCAAAATTAAGTTGCTTACTGATGAATCAGAGCAAAACATGTGAAGAGAATTATTAATGAAGGTTGATTAATTGGGGGCTGGGAAACCCGCGCCAGCTCTTTTTGCAAAATTATTGGATAAGCGGATGAAGCCACTAGTTCATTGGTGAAAGCTGCCCAACAAGATTGAAAGATAAAACACCACATACTTCCTCATGAGCTATAAAACATGGACACAAAATAAGAAGTAATAAAGTTTTGAATTGTTTAAAGGTAACACATGAAGTAATTTACTTTGGAATGACAGAGAAATACCATGTGGTAGGTAGGTATGGTGGACACAAATGGCATAGTTTTTGGCTCAAGGATTTGGATGCACGAGAAGAATTCCTCTCAATACAAGGCTAGGCTAGCAAGGTTGTTTGAAGCAAACCCAAGTATAAAACGGTGCAGCAAGACTCACATATGAACATATTGTAAGCATTATAAGACTTTACATCGTCTCCTTGTTGTTCAAACACCTTAACCGAGAAAATATCTAGACTCTAGAGACCAATCATGCAAACCAAATTTTAACAAGCTCTATGTAATTCTTCATTAATAGGTGCAAAGTACATGATGCAAGAGCTTAAACATGATCTATATGAGCACAACAATTGCCAAGTATCAAATTATTCAAGACATTATACCAATTACCACATGCAGCATTTTCTGTTTCCAACCATATAACAATTAACGAAGCAGTTTCAACCTTCGCCATGAACATTGAAGATAAAGCGAAGAACACAAGTGTTCATATGCAACATCGGAGCGTGTCTCTCTCCCACACAAGCATGAATTTATTCAGAGAATAAAAATAACAAAACGAAAATAAAAGCACACAGACGTTCCAAGTAAAGTACATAAGATGTGACCGAATAAAAATATAGTTTCAAGAGAGAAACCTGATAAGTTGTCGATGAAGAAGGGGATGCCTTGGGCATCCCCAAGCTTAGATGCTTGAGTCTTCTTGAGATATGCAGGGATGAACCACGGGGGCATCCCCAAGCTTAGACTTTTCACTCTTCTTGATCATATTGTATCATCCTCCTCTCTTGACCCTTGAAAACTTCCTCCACACCAAACTCAAAACAAACTCATTAGAGGGTTAGTGCATAACCAAAAATTCACATGTTCGAGAGGTGACACAATCATTCTTAACACTTCTAGACATTGCACAAAGCTACTGGAAGTTAATGGAACAAAGAAATCCATCCAACACGGCAAAAGAGGCAATGCGAAATAAAAGGCAGAATCTGTCAAAACAGAACGATCCGTAAAGACGAATTTTTAAGAGGCACCAGACTTGCTCAGATGAAAATGCCCAAATTAAATGAAAGTTGCGTACATATCTGAGGATCACTCACGTAAATTGGCAGATTTTTCTGAGTTACCTACAGAGACTACTGCTCAAATTCGTGACAGCAAGAAATCTGTTTCTGCGCAGCAATCCAAATCTAGTATCATCTTTACTATCAAAGACTTTACTTGGTACAACAATGCAATAAAATAAAGATAAGGAGAGGTTGCTACATTAGTAAACAACTTCCAAGACACAAAAAAACAGTAGCAAAATAAAGACATGGGTTATCTCCCAAGAAGTGCTTTCTTTATAGCAATTAAGATGGGCTCAGTAATTTTAATGATGCAGAGAGCATCAAAAACAAGTATGAAACAAATTTAAGCCTAACCCACTTCCTATGAAAAGGAATCTTGTAAATAAAAAAATTCATGAAGCATAATGCAACAAGCATAGAAAGATAAAATAAGTGTATCTTCAAAATTTTCAGCATATAGAGAGGTGTTTTAGTAACATGAAAATTTCTACAACCATATTTTCCTCTCTCATAATAATATCCAGTAGCATCATGAACAAACTCAACAATATAACTATCAAATGAAACATTATTATCATGAGTCTCATGCATAAAATTATTACTACTCCCAACATAAGCATAGTCATTCTTATTAATTGTAGTGGGAGCAAATTCAACAAAGTAGCTATCATCAAATATAGGAGGCATATTGTAATCATAATTAAATTTATCCTACATAGTAGGTGGCACCAAAAGACCACTATCATTATAATCATCATAAATAGGAGGCAAAGTATCATCAAAGAAAATTTTCTCCTCAATGCTTGGGGGACTAAAAATATCATGCTCATCAAAATCAGCTTCCCCAAGCTTAGAACTTTCTATATCATTATCAACAATGGTGTTCAAAGCGTTCATACTAATATTACTACTAGCATGGAAATAAGGTTCCATAGGTTTTTTAATTTTCGCATCAAACAATCCATGTCTTAACTCAGGAAATAGAACAAAAAGCTCATTGTTGTCCATTATGCCTTACTAGTGTAAACAAGAAATAAAAAGATGCAATTGCAGGATCTAAAGGAAATAGCTTCGAGCACTTACAACGGCACCATAAAATAACTTAGTTACCTGGGACCAGAGTGTGAGTGCCTTTTACCTTTCCTCCCCGGCAACGGCGCCAGAAAATAGCTTGATGTCTACGCACACTCCTTTTCCTATAGACAGTGTCGGGCCTCCAAGAGCAGAGGTTTGTAGAACAGCAGCAAGTTTTCCCTTAAGTGGATCACCCAAGGTTTATCGAACTCAGGGAGGAAGAGGTCAAAGACACTACAAGAAAACTGACACATAAAGACGTTCTTTATAAGACGATATTATTTTCGTCTTTAGAAGGAGGACCATATGGCACCTAGGGACGTTATTTGAGACGTTGGTCAAGTCGTCCTATCGTGCCGAAATCCACCGCTCAAAGACTTGGAAAAGATCCTCAACAAACAATTAGAAAATTCCATCCAGCTAGTACTCCTCGGGCGTTATCCACAGTGAGTCGTGGAAACCTAGCGCCGCCGCCACTTCGCTCCTTGGCGGCGCCTCTCCGGTGGATCCAGCCACTTACCTGGTCCTTTCCTTGGCGGTGATCTGGCGGACGAATCTGAGATCCCATCTGGCCAGTCTAGGTGCCCTTTCCGGTCCATGCCTTGCTCCTCTTTCCCTGCCCTCTTACACCGAGCAGTACCGGCCCATGGTGGTTCGAATCCAGACAAATCCTCCTCCATTGCTGATGCGTCTGCCATTAGTGGGATTTGGCAATCCGGTATGCTGCTATACTGTAATCCCTCCATGCATATATTTTTGTTGAACTTCTCTCCCTAGATCGTGTTCTTGTAATTGATGAGGATTGTTAGTTATATCTGCACTTGACAAGGCTTGCCTAGAATATTATACTGTATCATCACTCAACCAACTCGCTCTCTGACAGGGACATCAATCTGGAGACTATGGTCGCCCCTTGTGTGCCCTTCAAAACCTTGAAAATCCGTGAGTTTGAGACAATCTATGTTCTGGTAATTGATTGATATTATCTCGTAGCAGGTATAAAATTATGAATCCACGGTCACTGTTGTAATCAATATCTTTGATTTTTGTAGAAAAAAATTGCAATGATATAACACATATATGTTATGATTATGATGTATACAGTCTGGATGGGGCATGAACACAGCGAAAGAAGAGTACCCGACCGAGGTCTACGATCTCACTATTTTTCTGACCATTCATTCTTTACTTTCCATTCAGGTCGAATCCCATTCTTTTTTCATGCTTGTGCCAGGAAAGATATGTTATCAGTGCTTTTTTTTTGGTTGCAGGTGGTTTGCACTTTTGTAGCTATAAGCAAGTTTCTTATGTCTAATTGCCTTATGATATCCAAGTTATATATGGATGTCCTTATGTCCGATGAATTAGGTAAGATTCTGATGGTCGTTCCCAGAGTTATTGTTTTGAGACATAAGGATCTTGTTTACTACACCTGATGTTAATTTTTTATCTATTCGAATATGGTACCAGAGATTTTTTTTCTTCTGCTTATTACTGTTATAGGCTTTAAAAGTTGGCATCTTAAATGTAGAAAAGGCTTGATTCCGTACTTGTCACAACCGATTTGACGAAGTTCTGAGGAAGCTGCACTATACATGTATGTTCCTGCTGCTCCGTGTTAGCCAGGCCAACAGATTTGGTACCATATTATGAACAGCTTAAGTAATGGCAGAAAATTGAATATGCAGTGATACAGTATGTAGTTGATGCTCTCACTTATCACCTAGCCATGTTTACTGATATTTTTTAGACGCTTAATCATATACATAGGTTTACTTTTTCTAAGAAATTTATTTATTTTTCAACTGGTTTTCTTTGCAGCACGCAGCACAACAGAAGACTACAACGAAGATCAGAAGTTAGGAGCTAGAGCTGATGCATATTCGGAGAAGTCACAGATAGAATGAAGTTCTTTGGAGAAATATATGGAACTTTCTAGGATCTTTGTTAGAGAAATTTGAAATTAGTTTATGTGGGTGTACAATTCAGTTGTAAAGTACAGTTGCTCTGAAATAATATATGTTTGTTTCCTTGGAGTGCATATCATTTTTTTACTGGTCTTGGCTTTGTGATGATTGAATATACTATATGCACATTTAGTAATGTTAATTTTACAAGAAAAAATATTTCATTTCATATAAAAAATAAGCTATATTCATGTTTCGCACGCAATAAAACGACTCAAACGTTGATAGAGAAGATATGTATGAATAGTGAAAAACACGTCTCTATGACGTTGATAGAGAAGATATGTATGAATAGTGAAAAACACGTCTCTATGACTGTAGACACGCTTTACAAAACGTCTCATTTACAGTAGAGACGCTCACAATTCGTCTCAACATTTCCTGAGACGGTGCATTAGGAGACGCTCCTACGACGCTTTTTAAGAGCGTCTCTACAATCAGGTAGAGATGAAATAACACGTCTCTAGCGAAGGAGTTGAGCGTCTCTACATGCATGTTATCTTGTAGTGAGATATCCCTCTTAAGCAACCCTGCAATCACGATACAAGAAGTCTCTTGTGTCCCCAACACACCTAATACACTTGTCAGATGTATAGGTGCACTAGTTCGGCGAAGAGATAGTAAAATACAGGTGGTATGAATGAATATGAGCAGTAGTAACGGCGCCAGAAAATAGCTTGCCGGCGTGCAGTTGATGGTAGTAATATTGCAGGAAGTAAAGATGCAGTAAAACAGTAAATAAGCGATGATTGCAGTATTTGGAAACAAGGCCTAGGGATCATACTTTCACTAGTGGACACTCTCAACATTGATCACATAATAAAACCACTCTACACTCTCTTGTTGGATGATGAACACCACTAATTGTGTAGGGCTACAAGAGCACCTCAATGCCGGAGTTAACAAGCTCCACAACATTCGATATTCATATTTAAATAACCTTAGAGTGCATGATAGACCAACGCAATTATACCGAGTACTAACATAGCATGCACACTGTCACCATCAAGCTATGAAAGGGGGAATAGATCACATCAATACCATCATAGTAATAGTTAACTTCATAATCTACAAGAGATTACAATCATAAACTACGCCAAGTACTACATGATGTACACATTGTCACCATTACATCATGGAGGAGGAATAGACTACTTTAATAACATCACTAGAGTAGCACATAGATTAATAGTGATATAAAGCACATTGCAATCATAAAGGAATATAAATAAGCACTTCACTATGCGATTCTGAATTACTCTTTGGCAAGATAACAAACACTAATTCATCATGCAGGAAAACCTTAAAGATGTATTCCCAAGTACTAATAAACACCCCACACTGTCACCGTGAGAATTCATAGGAGGTACTAACACAACACAATTTCATAGAGACATCCCACTCAAATCATAACTCAGTGAATAAGTATTCTGTGAAATATAGCCTAAGAGACCCACACGGTGCACACACTGTCACCTTTACACACGTGGGACAAGGAGTCTCACGGAGATCACATAAGTAAAATCCACTTGAATAGCATAACGACATCTAGATTACAAGCTCGTCATATGGATCTCAATCATGTAAAGCAGCTCATGAGATCATTGTATTGAAGTACATAGGAGAGAGAGATGAACCACATAGCTACCGGTACAGCCCTTAGCCTCGATGGAGAACTACTCCCTCCTCATGGGAGACAGCAGCGTTGATGAAGATGGCGGTGGTGTCGATGGAGATGCCTTCCGGGGGCACTTCCCCGTCCCGGCAGCGTGCCGGAACAGAGACTCCTGTCCCCCAGATCTTGGCTTCGCGATGGCGGCGGCTCTGGAAGGTTTCTCGTACCGTGGCTTTTCGGTCCCGAAGATTTAGGTCAGTGACCTTTAAATAGGCGAAGAGGCGGAGTCGGAGGGGGTACGGAGCCGCCACACAATAGCCGCCACACAATAGCGTTGATTTCGTCCGATTCCGAGAATATTTCCTTACTAGGATTTCTGAAACAAAAAACAGCAGAAAACAGGAACTGGCCCTTCGGCATCTCGTCAAGGTTAGTTCCGGAAAATACATAAATATGACATATAATGTGTATAAAACATGTAAGTATCATCATAAAAGTAGCATGGCACATAAGAAATTATAGATACGTTTGAGACGTATCAGTGGGTTATGCTGGTCTTCGCCTATTTCGCTGCGAAAAAAGTACACTCAGTCACCAAAACTAGAAAAGCTAGAGGGTTCTGTGTGTCCTCAACTTCTTAGATGCGATAGAAGAAGAACATACAGAAAACCTACACTATTGAGTTCAATTGGTATTTGTCATCTTCGCTGCAAAGAAGAAACACCCTGAACCTACAACTGGCCAACGCTTTCATTCCGTGGAGTCATTGTTCTGGCAGTGCCTGCGGCAGGATGAATCATCGAACGCACTGGCGCTCATGTCGCCTTCGCCTTCGTAGCGGCTGAGCGTCAGGCATCCGACCTCCTTGTCGTGGGCGCGAGCAAACATTTCGAAGCCAGCATCAAGATTATGATATATAATTACAGATACTCACTCCTTGCATATGCACGCTTTCTTCTTGGCTGCGCCTTTCCTAGAGAATTACTCAATGCGACCATGTCTTCCGTCCAATTGACCACCCCTTATTAGCAAATACAAACTTTGTTGATGCTTGACAAATGGATGCAACCCTATGATTTTCTACATAGACGTACTTTGTGTTTAATTTATATATTCTCATTCATATAATTCACATTAATAAGCTAGCATCGTCCGCTTTTCTTTCTGATCAAACACATATATGGTCAATATGCTTCATGCATGCATGTGTACGTGTCAATGTCATGGGTACGCGATCGACTGATGAACATGTGTCTGTTTGATCGGATCGACTGATTATTATTAGGATGGGGACCAAGCAGGCTGCTGCGATTTCCTTTTTCTCTGCTTCATCCAGATTTCTTCCTGGCTCTCGCTGCCGCTGCCGGCTGGATCGGCACTGCCGTCAGGCTAAGGGCATCTTTACTGGGATGATGTATTTCGGACGCTTAAATTATTCGCGAACGTTGGTTTGCGTGTTCTGGCGACACGAAAATGATCGCGAGACGTAAATTGTCCATTTGCGTTGGAGCACCCCTAGCAGTCCGACTTATTTTGGACACCCCAATGTTTTGTTTTGCTGCTTCTAATTTTCCTTTTTTGAAGAACTCTCCAATTTCTACATTGGATGTAATGAATCTTTGAAAGAGCATGGAGAACAAACGCGAAAACAAGTTGTACAGATTATAAACTAATTCTCGAATCGAACAAGTTCAAACATATTTAACATACAAACTAGAGAACAAATTTGAAAACAAACAAATTACAAACTAGTCAGTGGGGTCTTCCTCGTCGTCGGTGAACGGACGACGACGCTCCGCCCGCGCCCTCGCCCGGGCCCTTGCCTCCTCCGCGTCGTCCGTCGCCTCCAGCGCCTCCAGCCGTGCCCACTTGGCATCGGAGTCCTCCTCCTCCTCCTCCTGGCCGTCGAGGGAAACGACGCCTCCCTCCTCCTCGACCTCTCTCGGCGGGGAGCTAGGGTCGCTGGGCGTCGCAGCCCTATCCCACCAAGGCCGCCATCCCAGCGGCTTGCCCTCGCTGTTCGTGTCCGACGGCAACGACAAGTTGCTCATGGTGGCTACACGGTTGGAGAACACAGCCAAGAAGTTTATTTCCTGACATGGGTGGCTGCATATTAGGCGGATTGAAGCCAACGTAGCATAGTCTTGTTTGGCTCTTTCGATCGATCTTTTATATTTTTCTTTAGACTTGATACTTAAACGGCTGTGTGCAACTTAGTTATGCAGAGGCTGGGTGTAATGCTTGAATATTTTGAGTAATGAAGCGCCCTTTATCGAAAAAAAAAGTTTGGGCCTAGGTGATATTCGTGTTTTTTTCTCTTGTTCTTATCTTTCTTTGATACCTTGGCCATTACGTTTACATATTATTATATTTAGTCTTCGATGTTCTTATCTTCTTTCTTTAAACATGGCCCCTACGTCTCTTCTTACTCTACGACGCTTGGCAGTCAAGGTTTCTATACTTGTCTATATAGGAGTAGTATACGTTTGCCGCCTCAGTTTCTTACCTTTTATCTGTTTCGCTAAGACTTACCAATTTTTTCTCTTCGATCCTTCCTGGTGATTGTTTGGATTTCTTCTTCTGGCCTGACTGGTGGTTCACTGGTCTACACAGCCTTTTGCTTTCTTCTACTACGGAGTACATGCCTACCGGTTCTTCTGCTACGGGACTGCCTCTATCTGGTTTTTCTGTTGCAGCGGCGTAAACGGCAGGTTTTCTGGCAGGACAGGTAGGTGATTTTCATGACAAGCTTCACATGAGGGCGGTTTCCCTGCCGTGGCCCTGGTGTGGAGCTTGTCGCATATTGGTAATCCATGTGCCTCGCTTGGCATCTTCGACAGCAGCAGCCAAATGGATTTCAACCTCCCTCGAGCTTCTTAGGTCTTGTACCGTTTTTCCTTCCTCGCTTTTTTTTTCTCTTACAAGTTTTACAGTGATTGGCATTTTTAATAACCATCTATCTACCCGATCTAACGATGGTAAAAAGAGAGAACCAAAAATGTGGGACCCAAACCAAAATCTATGGGACCAGAACCTCTAATATATTTTACGAACATTATAAAAACTGAGCATCCTTTTGATCGGCCCCAAGCATCCGACAAGACTGCACTAATAATCTTAAAGCAACAAACAATTAACATTTTTGCACGCATCTTAAAGCAACAAGCCAATTGAGCATATCATATTCACTGAACATCTCCTCTCTCTCTCTCTCTCTCTCACCATTCATCCTTTCTTACTCTCTTCCTGATGTGATGGTCTCCCCGCTAGCGATCCCTGTGGGGCAACTGGAGCACCGAGGGTGGCGAATGGCAGACGGGATCGAGAGTGTCGAGGAGGAGATGGTAACTCCCCAACGATCCTTGGACATCGATGCCTGGAACTTCGAGGGCGATGGCGGCTCGAGCACCCAGGGTGGCCGAGGCGGATTGGATCCGAAACAGTGAGGAGGTGATGGGGCAGCGTCTCTCCCCGGTGATCCCTTGGAGGCAGCTGGAGCTTCGAGGGCCACGGCGGCTGGAGCAAGGAGGGCGGCGTAGGCGGACGGGATTGAGAGGATGGTGAGGACGCGGTCCCATCATGATGCTTTATCTGGACATACTTCTCGAATGTTGAGGAAGGCAGTTTGTTATTCGGATTATAGTGTTGTCAAATGTATATGTATATGAGACGTAAGGGTAAATCAACATCAGCCCATGCTTTTTTGGTTGCATTTGAAAATTTCCTACCCAGGGCCAGCCCTGACCCATGGCAGCCATGGGCCGCCGCCTAGGACCCAGGCCATTGGGGGGCCAGGATCGGGGTTTTTGTTTACTATGGGCTGAAAGAAGTTTAGAACAAGACTACAAGTGAATAGGTCCAGCTAGAAAAGATGCAAGAAGTAAGAGGAGTTCTTGTCCTGATCGGTTGAGTCCAACTCCGATCGGCAGTCTTCCACGATTCCACTACCTGCCTCAATCGATTCCCTTGAGAAAAAAAAGAATAGATGTCGATTGACTATTCTGCCTGTTCCTCTCGCCTCGCCTGACCGATCGTCTGTTTCGTCTCGCCAATCGCGTAGCTCGACTGCCGATCGTTGACTAAATTTCTTGTATAATTCTTCATCTAATCCATGACTTATTTTTTAATTGGAATTCTAATTTTATGTAAATTTCATAGATCCTAGATCCTAGATTTTGTCATAGTATCTCAGCTTCTATTAGATTTTGTATAGATCCTAGATTCATTTTTTCCCTTCACGGATCTTGGATCTGATTTTTCTGTTTATGCTCATAGTTGATGGATGCCTAGCACGAGTATATGTTGGTACAAATATCTACTGCGTTATCAATGCGGACATCAACGGCGTGCAACACCACTGCAGCCGACATGCTCAGAGAAAATTCTCTCATGCCGCATATTGGTTATTTGACTTTTATTCTGCTATTTAACTAACATGTTAAACAACTCTTGTTTCGACTCATCATATCACAGAGGTTATCACAAACCGTTCCAGGCCGAGGATGAGTTCTTTCTGAACTCAAATCCTGGTGTATTTCCGTTTGATTTCTTGCCCCTTCCCTCACGAAAATTTGCCCTTATATGTATCCTCTCCTATGCTGACGATTCCTATAAAAATCTTGCCAGACTGCTTGGTTTCTTCCCGTCCGCGTTAGGCGTTTCCTTTGTTCAGATCCCGATCCAGAACTATCGCTTATGTGCTAAATATTGTTTATACTATTTAATTTGGTGGTGAGTTATGGTTTTTGTCATTAGCAAAATAGCAAAATAATTGACCATATTTTTTATTTGTAAATCATAATACATCATTACTTAGAACTAATGTTTATACGAAAAAATATGATCATGGATTACCATGTCAAAATTATCTGATCTATGAATTTCATCTCTAACTTTGCAGTGGTTACATACTCCTATACATGAAAAAGAAAAGGAAGTTAATAAGTGTTTCTTGTTCTGTCCAAAGAAGCAATTATCTCTGCTGGTTACATACTCGCAAGATACTGATGCCATTGCGATCATACCTTGGAAATTCTGCACTTATGTGCCCTTTGTAATTCTAGAACTAATGCTCCGAAGGAAGAAGCCACTATTATATTTGAGCTCATCGATCTGTAACATTTGCAGTGAGGCAACTACATGACTAAGAATACAATATTACAGAAATAAGAGTTAATGTTTATTCTTCAGATCGATGAAATTAATTGCATAATGAAGTATTTGAGCTTCTTCTCAAATGCGAATGTATCATCTTTAATATGAAACTATTCATTACTTATTTATAATTCCTCTTCTATTACCTTCTGTATTACAAAATACACAACATATTCTATATGGAGATATTTTGAAGATAAATTGTTTAAAATTGTGTATATGATTATATTACTAAGAAATAAACAATAACATTACAAATCATTTGAACGGAAAATCTTATGATATTAATTACTCAAAAAAGAAAAAACTCGTGATATTGATTATTTATTTCTCGCCTCATGATCTTGCCATCGTTACTTTGGTATTCCAATGGCAAAATTCTTAATGAAAGTAATTCACCGGTTAAAAAATAGATGACATTTAGATTTTGAAAAACTAAAACAATGCATATAAAAAAATTATGACATTTTGCAAAATTATTTTGAGTGCTGGACCTAATGCAATTTTTTTTATTGAAGCGATGAGAAATCTTTGAATTAACAGTCCAAATAGATATGTTTGACATCACACTTCATGGGGATGTATTTTGGAACATAATAAAATCAGAGTGTATATGTATCTAGAGTTATACTCAATGCTCAATCAAATTATTTCTTGCTCATGATCAAAGAAATCAAGTATTGCTTAATTCAATACTCAGTGAATTTTCAGAACTGAAATATACATAAAAGATATAACAAAAAGACAGGAGGAGAAAGCCAATTCAAACAAAAACAAAAGAATGATCAGACGAATCACTGAACCATATATCTAACTGACATACATTACCCAATGTGCACGTCTTCCTGTCGTTACTTTGCGGGGCTAAATTCCTAAATATTAGAATCATGATTTGTATTGATATGGATTAAAAGTATATTTGTTCTTAAATTCGGTTGAAAAACGTGGCTTCACATACGCGAGCATGGAAAGTTAATTAACTCAGTATATCTATTTATGGCATCCATGCTTTAAATTCCTAAACTTGAAAGTTAAATCATCATGGTACATCTGTTTGAAACATGTACCTTAATATTCAGCGAAAAATAGATCGCATGTACGAGCAAACATCAGCTCTTAAATTGTAACTGTCTAGGTACACATGTACCTTAATTTTCTTATCAAAATTTATAATTTCTAGATGTACCGAATTTCAGCTCTTTATAACCATGTAATGTCTGGAAACATTAATTTTTACATGTAGGGTGAAAAGATTTTTCAGCGTAACTCAATCAAGGTGCCGATTTCTTTGCCATCTCACTACTGTGAATAGTGATTTGTCCATCATTCGCTTAACCAATCCATCACCTTCCAATTTCCGTGGTAGCAGAGTAAATGGGAATAATGCCTTATGATTAGCATTCCTAATGGAAACCAATGAACTTCTACCGCCGAGTCGAAGTGCGAAGCATGCTAGGCTGATACGATGAATCGATCCCTAGATCATGTGGTATTCTTTGCTTGCATGATTTTCCCACGATGATGGGAGGAATAGTAATGGATCGTTGCCTCATTGATTTTCTTTGCTGATTTTCTATCAGTGGTAGATTGATTTACCCATGGCACTGGGAGGAATAATGATGGATAGTTGCCCGGCTAATTTTCTCTAGATGTACCGAATTTCAGCTCTTTATAACTATGTAATGTCTGGGGACATTAGCTTTTACATGTAGGGAGAAAAGATTTTTCAGCGTAACTCAATCAAGATGCCGATTTCTTTGCCACCTTTTTTTCGCGGGCACGCGAAAAGCGTGCCAGATCTTTATAGAAGGGAGCAAAAATATACAAGAGACCAACGGGGGATGCAAGCATCTACCCGCGGTCGACCCACACACACACCACCCTAGCCTAAAAGCCTACTCTCGCGGCATGATTCTCCACTCCCCTCCTCTCGCAGCCCTCCAAAGGGCGAACTCCTCTAACACCGAGTCTATGGTCTGTTCGGTGGACAGCTGCCTCTCAAGGTTGCCAAACACCCTGGCATTCCTTTGCTTCCGGAGCGTCCGGGCGATCAACGGGACTAGGGTGTCGAACTCTCTCCTATCCTCCCTACGAAGCCTCTTCCTCGCCTCCGTCCACCGCGCTCCGGATTGGTGTTCTCTCGTGGCACCTGGAGCTGTGATCCCAACCTTGTCAAGCATCCAAACCAAACCATTCTGGCGTACGGACAATGCGAAAGAATATGATCAACAGTGTCCTCCTCCTGCAAACAGGTAGCGCAGGGGTCCGGATTGTCCTGCAAACCATGCCGAGCCCTCCTATCCGACGTCCAGAGCCTGTGTCGAGAGCCAACCAACCAAAGATTTTGCACTTAAGCGGTGCAAACGACCTCCAAACCGGCTTTGCCATGGCCCAAGATATCCTCCCTTGGCATAGCATGTCGTATGTCTCTCTGGTGGTGTACTTTCCAGACGCCGATCCCCGCCATGCAAACTGGTCCGGCCTACCGTCCTCCCTGGGAACTCCCTCAATCGCCTCCCAAAGGAGGGTGCACTGCATCCAACCCTCAATGGACAGATCTCCCACAATATCTGATAGCCAAGCTTCTTCCTGCAGAGCCTGTCTGACCTTTCTAGAGTTCCTCCTCCTAGTGGGGACTAAAGCCGTCACTTCCGGGGCAATGTCCCCCGCGCTTCTCCCATCTATCCATCTGTCTGTCCAAAAAAGAGTGCTCTCTCCATCTCCCACTCTGAAAATTGCCAAGCTCTGGAACACCTCATTAGTTTCCGTGTCGTTGAGCGCAGGCAACCCTTGCCATGGCCTAGAAGGGTCCGTGCGACGCAGCCAACACCATCTCACTCTAAGGGCCAGCCCCTGGAGCCTCAAGTCTTTCACTCCCAGACCTCCAAGCCTAGTCGGCTTGCAAATAGTGTCCCAGGCATTCTTTGCCACCTCACTACTATGAATAGTGATTTGTCCGTCATTAGCTTAACCAATCCATCGCCTTCCAATTTCCGTGGTAGGAGAGTAAATGGGAATAATGCCTTATGATTAGCATTCCTAATGGAAACCAATGAACTTCTAACGCTGAGTCGAAGTGCGAAGCATGCTAGGCTGATACGATGAATCGATCCCTAGATCATGTGGTATTTTTTGCTTGGATGATTTTCCCACGATGACAGGAGGAATACTAATGGATCGTTGGCTGATTGATTTTCTTTGCTGATTTTCTATCAGTGGTAGATTGATTTACCCATGGCATTGGGTGGAATAATGATGGATAGTTGCCTGGCTAATTTTCTCTTGGCGACAGTCGCAATATAATGTGGTAAGGTTAGGCCCGAACGGATGCGCAGGCGGCGCTAAAATGCACGTGATAGGCATAAATATATTTAACTGATGAAATGTCTTATAACTATTTTCAACAAAGTTATAGAAATCTAGCGGTATAATATATCATTTTAAAAATATGTATCAAATCTACGGTCGGATGTTTTGTCTTTTATTGTAATCAGCAGATCACGGTATTGCTTAATTATTATTATGTAAGGTAGATTTAAATACACCACTATAACATTTTATATAGGTTTTGTTGGTACAATATTTTAGTCTTTCGGTAAAAAATTACAATAACATATTTGTTTCTGTAGGCAAATATACATCGATCAAATTTGTTAATTAGACTGATGACTATATTTTTTACCATGTAACCCTTTTCATGTAGCACCGTCACTTGTTTCCTTTTCTTGGCATATCTCCATCCGAATGCACGGACGTGCAACCCTTTGCATGAATGGCTCAGCGTACTTTTTTTTTTTTTTTTGCATATGTCATGCACCCGCATGTATGGGCTTCCTGGTGAAGCGGGTCAACAATTTATGTTTTCTTTGACACGTATACAGTCCGGGCAAACAAAATAATTACGTAATTTTTCGTTAAATCCTGATCGTAAAATTTAGATCTATCAGTTAAAAAAATATATGATGATGTGGATTAAAGTAGTGTCTCTTTTAGATCTATGTATTGTGGTTTTAGTATATAATAGATTTCTTCACCATTATAGTGTTATAATGCCAAAACAATTGTTCGGTGCTGCGAAAAATAAAAATAAAAAGCTAGACAATCAATTTATTGAATCGCAAAGATATGCTTTAAATAAGTCTCCAATGATTTTCGGTGATTTTGCATCTAGGAATGCGTGAAGAAGCATTTTTTAGAAGCACCGAAGCGTAATTGTCGATGAAGTCATTGTTTTTTATTTGAGGTTATTAAACTAGTAGAATATATTTGTTATATTTTCCTACCATTTTATTATTATTTCTATTGTAGATATGCGTGTAAAGTAAACGGTGTATATAGTTATATATCTAGTTATGTGTACATATATTAGTCTTAAGGGGCTTTTTTGCTTAACTTTGCCCAAGGCCCCCGAAAAACATAAGGCTGCCCTGTTCCTACAGTATGATCTTTCCACAAACATCTAATTTGTCTCTTTATTTCAGGAGACCTGATTATTGCGTAGGGCCTTATTTGTGCCAAATGCTAATTTATGGATGTACCCCTTAGAAATTGGTGTTGACAGTACATCTGGGGATGTTGCACGTGACACAAACAGAGGCCACACAGTAGCTGCTGTTGCTGATTGTTTCTCTTTAGCAAAAGATGCTGGTTTAAAGGTCACTGGCCCACTAACTCCTCTTGTTTAATCAACTTTTTTGCTTTAGCGATAGCTCCATTTAGGTTGTCTTGGCTTATGATTTCTTCAACTATCCTAATGCATAATGTGTTAATTTTGGTCCGTGGTTGCGCACATGACGTCAGATTTACCTAATGTTGTAGTTGAAAGAGATAAAGTTTCGGAGAATTTTTCGAAAATCCAGCATTCCGAGTAGATGGTCTAAAGATCTATCCAACTCTTGTGATTCGTGGGACTGGTGTTTATGAGCGGCGGAAAACTGGAAGGTACTATATTTATCTACAGTTTGATACTCTGTTTCTTGCTTGATCTTATGTGATTCTTAAGTGAGAATTGAGTATTTATATATTGGCGACGTTTGTTGTGTTTCAGGTACAGAAACTATCCAGCTGAGTTGCTAGTGGATATTGTATCCAGGATTCTATCGATGGTACCACCATGGAGATGGAAAATTTATTCAGATATTTACGATGGTTCTGCTGCTAGATTGTTTCAGATGGCTAACACGTCAATTTTTTCATTGTTTTCAGGGGTATGGGACTCTCCTGATGGAAGACGCGGTCGAAGAAACTGGCTGTTATAACAGGATCAGGAGTTGGGACCCGCCACTACTAGCGCATGCTAGGTTACCAGCTTGAGGAACCTTACATGGTCAAATGTCTGACTTAGTTTAGTTCAGTATCCAATGGTGCTTGTATTGCAACTACACAGATCGATGTACTCATGTTGTCAGTGTAATGTATCTGTAACATTGTTAGTTTTTGTGTGTTTTTGACATCCTTAGCACACAGTACTATGTCAGTACATTATATCTCCTAGCAGAATTGGAATAGTGTAATCCATGCAATGAAGCTGCTTTACCAGATACCCCCTTTAGTACTCCTATAAAAAAACCGTTGGAACACACGATGACTTATTTATTTGAAAAAGAAGGGATGCCTATTTGTTTCACATTTCATCGCAGGTTGTTGTACCTAGTGAAATGGTCCTCCTGGAACCGTCTACCTGCCTGATATGTATGCATCAAACTGGTGTCGAGTTTGTTGAGAAGTTCTCATGAAATTATTAGTGGCCACTCAGCACTCGATTACAGTTGTTGTCCTGTCTACCGTGTACTACTATAAATAGTAGTTGGCAACTTCCAAACACTGGTAGAAACTAGTTTATCGGACAGCAACACGGCAGTGAAGTATAACAGGGGTGTCATGTGGTATCAGAGACGTTTTAGTTTCTGGCATAATAAGAATTAAATATATTAGGATCACAATGATTTTGACGAAAGGGTTTACATATTGGTTTGAAATTTTGAATACCTATATATCATCCTCTGTCTAACAGAGAACGAGCTAATATAAACAATAGTTACTTCTTTAGCAAGTACAATCCATCCCTCATTTCAAGCTTCTCATCTGATACTAGACCAGAAATAAAACCTTTTTTAGCAACCCAGTTCTTTTAGCCTTCACGTCCAGGTCGACACACGGGCCGAAGATTTTGAAGGGTGTCAAAAGTCTGACTTGCCTGGATTCCATGACGCATGGACTTCGTTGAGTGTGTTGAGATTCTGAAGATAGACTTCACGATTATACTTGGGTCGTTGGAGACCAGGGCGAGGTAGTATGCGTCGTTGAAGGAGTTGTCATAGCTGACGGCGACCCAGTCGAAGTAGGCATCCAGGTAGTAGTTGGAACCGACATGGACTTCCTTGAAATCGAGGTACTATTACTTTTGGATGACAGAAACTTGCTCGAAGAAGGGGGTTACGGAAGGCTCTTGGTTGAAGCAGTGGTTAATACGTATTGGTCTTGTCAAGGTAGCATTCGTGGCCAACATTGACGGACAGTGGCGCTCCATTTCTAATTCCAGTACAATAGTAACACCAGCTCATAACATGCATGCGGACATCCTTCAAGAATATTGGTCCATAGTGAACTCCAAGAAGGCATTCATGTGTCGATACCCCTGCTAGGATGCACCGGTTGTCCTTGAAAGTAACAGAGATGGGCAGAGACCAGGCAACATGCCATTGGAAGTAATCAAAACGTTCTCCATCAAGTTGCTTCACGATGTTCCAGTGGAATAGTGCCAAACTATATTGAAGCACCAAATTAAGCTCTGAATCATCAGGGTGTTGTACTGCTGTAGTTGTATCTTCAAGATATGAATCTATAGTGCCTTCCAGTTCAGTGATACAAACATCAGCTAGGCGAGTCTGTCCATCCATGTTACGAAGCCAACTAGTATTTTTTTTGAAACGAGGCAAAAGCTTTGCCTTTCATTGATATAGGAGAAAAGAGTTGGCCCGTTTATGAGAAAAACTGGCCGAAAACCGTTACAACACGACACCACACGCCAGCCCCGAGGCTGCGCTCCACACGGGTCGCCGACCAGCCAGGTCGACACCACACCTCAACGCAACAGGCGGAGGCGAAAGACCGGAGCCACCGCTCCAACTACCACACCGGCCCCGAGGCCGCGCCCCGCCTGGCCGAAGACGAACCCGCCTCCGCCGAAAAACCACCAAAACACTCCACAAGTCCCTTGTCCGGTGGACATCCAAAGCGAGGCCCCAAGAGGCAAAGCGACGCAAGAGCGCCGCCCACGCCCGATCCCGCGAGGGATCTAGGGTTTCCCCCGGAGAACTCGAGCGGAGAACAAGAAACACCCGCTTCGACGACGCCTTCAAGAAGTATGCGGCGCCCACAGGCGTCATGCAGTGCTAACAAGTTGAGAGGAATTCCAGGGAAGTGACAATGCAGTCAAGCAATCGAGAAGCTCACTATAGATAAGCCAATCTTGCAAAAGCATGCCATTCCACAGCCCCACTCCAAAAGAAGTCCAAGCAGAGACGGAACTGTACCTCTGTGACCGCAGATCGTTCCCACTCGGCACTGCATCAGTCTGAATTTTTATTACCTTGGAAGATATATCAGTTTAACTTATCCATTGAGAAACATGACCATGTTGCCAGAACATCGAGAATCCCAAATTCAAGCCTACTGAGATGATCCATAAGAAGGCCATGAGTGATGTCAGACAGTTTAGCTGGTTGTACCTCCTGACGACATCTAAATTCCAAGAAAGCACATCCTGCAGCTTACATTTCAAACAGTGCTCAGACACCCGAAGTGTGCCAAATGATTTTGCTCTCGCCAACTACTGAGAGGCATACAGCAGTATACCGTACAGTTCCCATGTCCACTCAAGAAATTTCGACAATGTGAAAATGGCTGAAGAACCACCAAGAAACAGTTGCTAAGTTGAACATTCAAAAGTAACTTGTATATGTCCTTCAGTGACCAAATACCCAGGCCCATAAGAAGCATTCTGACTTGCATAGAATGGCTGCACATATGAGTTATCGGACCTTCCTAACCTCTCAATCCAAGGCACAACACCAAAGTATCCCAAAACTAGGAATGCACATGACTTGAATGATGATGGAACCAGCAAGGATTGAGATATTACCATAGAAGAACGGGATTTGTAACCCAATATTAACAGTACACGTTCTTGAAGTGGAACTGTCACAACTGCACTGTCGAGACACCTCACTTGGAAATTCACAGTTGTTAATCTCCATGAACGATGGTCGATGGCCTCACCATGTTGTTGGTGTCAAGGCCTTACTCGGACGGAGTCGATGGACAGGATGCGTCCAACACCGGGACGGCCATTGCCAGTTGGGCCACGCCACGGTGCCGATGGGTGCACATCGAAATTCTCTTGGTCGATGATGGTTGGCGATGAGGGTTCGTGGTGCTTCGCTTGAACGAGGACGAGCTCGGAGACTCCTTCCTGTAGGCTGTAGCAACGCCAACGCCACCGTGGTGACATTCGCGGACGGGAAGTGGGTGTGTTGCTAATGCTCGGGCGTCGAGCACGTAGGGACGGTGGTGCTGGTGGAGTGGTGGCGACAACCCAGCTGGCGCAAGGGCCGGCCGAAGATGAGCCGGGCGTGGCGGACTTATGCTGAGCTGACGATGATCGCCATAGAGCACTTTCAGTCAGCGTCCTCCAAACTGTTCTTCAAAGAGATTTGGACCGCGCCGGATAAAAAAACGTTCTCAGCCGCGTTCCCAAAGCCGTTTTTTGTCCGGCGCGATCCAATACGGTCTCCGACGTCCCGAGCCCGTCCCCGCCTCACAGGGGCCGCACCGGGGACGTCGGACACACCGAAAAGCGAGACGGGAAGTGGCGGGGCCGACTCGTCAGCGGCACATTGAATTTTAACCTAACCGTCGCCTACCTCGCCACGAAAGTTATTGGTGCGCAGCGACGGTGCAGTTCCCGCAGAGGCGCAGCGAAGCGTCTCGTCGCGCCTAGCTCTGCATGCCGGCGTTAATGAGCGCCACCGCTCCCCCGCCTTCCTCCGGCCTATAAAAAGGGCCGCCTCTCATCGTTCCTCTTACACACAAATCCTAGCGCCTCTCTCCCCAACCCTAGCCGCCACCATCTCAAGAGTCGACGCCATGGCTGGTAAAGGCGGAGGCCAAGCTCGCGCCCGTGGTCGTGGTCGTGGCCGCGGCCGCGGCAGAGCTGCACGCTCATCGTCGTCCTCATCGTCGGACATGCAGGATGAGAAGGGGCCCTTGCTGTCCGACTTCATCGTCGTCCTCAAGGGCGAACCACATGGCATCCAGAGGCTGCCGGACACCTTCGCCGACTTCGTCGCCGGCGACGAGCGCTCGCGCTCGCTGCATCTGCGGGAAGATGACTGCGGCTGCTACCGGTGGATCGTCGACGTGATCTATGATGCGCGCGGCAAGATGTACCTCCACATCGGCTGGGAGAAGTTCACGCGCTACCACCGTCTCGAAGCCGACTTCGTGCTCGTGTTCTCCTACTTTGGCGACAGGGACATGAGCGTCAAGGTATTCGACGAGACGCCTTGCTGCCGGAACTACCACGGCGACAGCACCGACGAGGACGACGACTGAAGAGTGTTGTTTCTTCACGGCGAATACATGCATGAAGGTTTCTGGTTGTTCTTCCTCGAAAGAACCAACAGGGACACCCTCATCAGCTGGATTTTCCAGTTTGGGTGACTAGGTGTGCCCTCGAGTGTTCTTTCTTGGCAGCGAACACACGAAACCTTTGATGCCCGGCCTAATTAGGTTTAGTTTTTTTTGCAATATTTTATATTTGTGTCAACCATGGTTCAAATTATGTATTATTTTGTGGAAAACCATGTTCCAAATTATGTCTTCGTGTAAACCATGTTCTCAATTATGTATTAGTTTGTGGAATATTTCTTAACTTTATTGAAATAAAAATGCAAAAGAACAACAAAAAGTATTTTAATGTTTGGGGACGCCGTTTGGGGGACGCGGCTGGGGAGCGACGTCCCCAAACGCGGCACGAACGAAATATGTCCCTCAAACGCTCAATCCGGTGTTGTTTGGGGGACACGATTGGGAGATGCTCTTAGGCATGCCGATCTGGACGGGCTGTGGCGTGGTCATGAACCTCATGGCACCTACGGGCTACGGTGCTGCCATACGTGGAGGTGATGGTGTGGAGCCGATGATGGCGTCGAGTTTGGTCCTGATGACACCGATCGAGTTTGGGCACGGCATGTTTAACCCATATCTCCACTACTATTAAAAGGGAGAGAGTGGGGTGATCCAAACGATCTCAGCCGTACAGCACATATCTTACGGTCAGAACGACTGAGCGGACCATTGTCCGCTGCCCTGCACCTGCACCAGTCCTAAATCACAGACGAAAGAACGAGGAGGCATTTTTTTTGGAACCGTCGATGTCATGCGCTGCGCACTAATTCCCTGCTACATCGCCGCCCTACACGCGAGCACGCCGCACTTCCGTGTCCTTTGTAGTGAATGCATTTATACACTATACTCTTCAGTTTTATTCAGCTGATATACAGAGAGATCAACATCCCTTTTTTTTACTGTAGAGTGACTCAATTCCATCCTGGTAATCAAATTTTTATAATGTGTTAGAACTTGCCGGACGAATGCTCATGCTTCTCCTACTATTTTTCATGAGTTAGAAGAAACTGTAGGAAAGAATTATAATTTCAATGTCATGTTCCCAGCAAGTAGTTACATGGGTTTTAACCCTCATGTACTCAAAGCCATATCTGTTTGTACTTGTGCAGTAGCATATCTATTTTGATCAGGGGAACATAACCCGTCTAAAGATCTAATGGACATACCTATAGAGGGGAATGCAAATACCGTGTGTAATAATTATCTGGAACAAAACATGTCAGTTGTCAAGGGTGGTATGCCCAATTGCCGCTGCTGGCGTGACACCAAGGCTAGAGCCAGCTCTGCCAAACTGACCGTGACGCCGCCGCCGAATATCGTGCTGGCTGTCAAGGTAGATCAAGGTAGATCAGTGAGCGGTGGCGATGCAGAGTGTTGTTGCGGCTGCCCAGGGTGGGGCTCCCAAATTGAAAAATCTGCTTCCGAGGTACCATTTTCAAAGATATGATTGCTCTGCTTTCTAGCTGTTAGTGTTCGCATGCCATTTTCCAACATGTCGATCTATCTTTTAAAGAATGCTCTCAAGAAGATGCTATGTACTTTCCATTTTGTTTCAGAGCTTAGTCTTAACAGTCCCTCGAGGCAAGTATCTCTATACTGACAGTACCATCTTCTCACTTTTCTGTATGATACTTGATTTTCTCATAGTAAAAGTTCTTTACTAAATTTTGTTGGTACTTAAATGATTTATGATTTTTTTCCTAGGCTACATCCTGGGAAGGTATATAAAATTTATAGAAGAGCGAGAGAAGGCTGATGCAATACCATTGAATGGATTACAACGCTGGCAAGGACGCCAAAAGAAAACAGAGCAACTACTCACCCTAGATAACCTGGGAGCACCGACGGTGATCAGTAAATTTTTCGCCGCGGAATAGTCTAGCTCCGAGGCACTGTGACCCCTGTGAATTGAGATTGGAGAAAATCATTTTCACCGATTGAGGGTATCAGTTGAAGATTACATCTTTGCAGTGTCGCTAGGTGCACTATAAGGTGAGGATGATTTCTGTACATAGGTTTCTTTGATGCTCAGTCCACCAATGAATGATCACCGCTTGTGTATCGTGTTGTCCCCCACTCCGCTGCTAATAAAACTGGAAGTGCTGCTCTGTTCCAGTCTTGCAATTTGCAAAAACAAAGGTAATGCCCCTTGTGTTCCGCTTACTTTCATGCATCTGCGCTATGTTATTTCCGAATGTTAGCCTCTGAAAGGCCAGTCTACTAAACCATCTGTGCTATGTATTTTCGTTGCATGGATGGAACAAGGAAGATGGAGAAGGAGAGACCGCTTCGGAGGGAGGAGCAGAAGACCCTGCACCGGGCTTCACGGTGCGCCTTTCGAGAGAGCTTATCACCTTGGTGATGATTGGATTGAATTGGAATCCTTGCAAGCCCCCACGGACGGCGCAGATGACGACTACGGATCTCGACAGCGACGAGAAGCGGTCCTTCTCGGATTGTCGGCGGAACCTCGGTAGGTTCATGTACTTCGTCTTCCTTGTTTCTGTCCTTCCTAGAGTGAAGGCAGGACCTCGCTAGGTTTGTGGGTTCATCATCCTTGTTTCAAGCAGTCGTATTGTACAAAATTTGTTGTGATGGGTGATACTATTAATTTTGTTACGGCGTTGTTTGAATTAGCGAGAGGCAAAGGCAGAACCCTCATTGAAATGTGTTCTTAATGATATTTGCTTGGAGGAAGGTTCTACAGTTATTGTCGAGAAACAAAAGAAAAAGCTTGTTTATCCTAATAGCGTATAAATGGTAAGATGTTGCATTGCTAATTAAGCATTCTTCCACCTTAAAACTCTTTCCTCATGTATATGCTAGCAGGAGGAGTCTGTAGCGCATCTCGAGTGAATAAATTGATGAAGGTTACAGAAGAGAAGCGCTACGTGGTATTTTAAACTCAAGGCTTTTTAACATTTCCCATCATTGTGCTAATCAGAAATGATATGATCTACTCTTACAATGGTATCCTGTGCGAACATCGAGTGAGCAAGCTGTTACCTAAAGTTGCCATACAATCGTTGTTTGATCCTCTTTTATCGGTTTTGCATTTGTGGTGTGGCGCAAGCATGGAAGTGGATGGAAGAAGAAGAGAGCGGCAACCTTATAATAGAGGAAGTAGATAATTAAAAGGTATGCTTCTCTAAATTAGATTTAGACTTGGTTCCACACTTATCCTTTAGTAAAGAGTAGCACAAAACATCTACGTGGTAAGAGAAAGTTCTTCCGTCAGTTGGGAAGTTATTGATTGAATTTGAAGATGGGAGATTACTTGGTGTCATTTTATTTCTTTTAGAGGGGATTTGTGATTTGAAGAAGTTTTGGGTTCGGCTAAGATGATTGGTCTTTCATCAATTTCTCAAAGTGGACTATTAATGATTTTTATCACACTGAATTAGTTGTCTGCCCTAATATCATTTAGTTGGATTGTTTCTGTCTCATGTCCATAGCTTGTATTTTCTTCCGGGCCATCCCTGGTTGAGAACATTAAGAAGGCTCCATATGTCAATTTGGGTGAAATGTTTAAGAAAAGATTAATTTTAGGTTACTTACACCTTGGTCTGACTCGAACCTGAAGTTCCTCTGTTACATTAGATTAGTCTTGCTTTCTCGCAATTTTCTCAAATACTTTTCCTACTGCAGGCCATAGCTGAGCATCTCTGGATAAAAGAGGTGGCTGGTATAAAGATATGTTTAGGGAGATGAACCTTAACGAATATGTATGATTAATTCTGATGACCGGAAGATTGGATTAAATGCCAATGGATGTTGTGAGTAATTATTATTTTCTTCATTCCGCGAACTTTTGCATCTTGATATCATTTGACTAGCGTCACTAGAACCTTCTGTTTTTATGTAGAATCACAGCCTCCGTGGTGTTATTTATTTTCGTCCAAACTGATTTTCTTTTGAAGTTATTCTTGTGTTAGACTAAAGTAAAATCAAAGACGGATGAAGAGACTGGAAGTGGAGAGAAATGAGGGCAGGAAGAAAGATGCCGCGACTTGTGAGTGTGAATTATGCCCTTCGTGTCAAAATATGTGCGTGCACGTGCAAACTTACTAGTCGGAAACAAAAAATCGACCACTCCCATGAGGTAACATAAATGCTATGAAGAACATGCATTTGTTGGAAACATCACTCGCAAAGTTTTAAAGCTAGCATTTCCTAATGTTTCAGCCATCAATTATATATGAAGAACATTACTGGAAGAAGTTTGATATTCTCATGTTGGTGTTGCAAGCATTTCTTGCGATTCAAATCACAAAGGTGAGCATCACAATGAGAATCTGGAAACCGAAATGGTAATATCATTGTTAGCCTAATCTAGTGTGCTTTCTTGTTGCTTCTTGTCTTTCAAACAAGCGTTTTGTTCTCCTTGGAGTTCTTTTTCTTTGTACTGCATTATAACGTTTAGCTAATATGTCTCTGTGTGTGATCTCCCGCTTTTTTCGATAAAGGACGCTTCATTAATTAACATATTCAAGCATTACACCCAGCCTCTGCATAACTAAGATGCACACAGCCATTCAAGTGTCAAGTCTGAAGAAAAATATAAAAGATCGATCGAAAGAGCTAAACAAGATTATGCTACGTTGGCTTCAATCCGCCCAATATGCAGTTACCCATGTCGGGAAATAAACTCCTTGGCCGTGTTCTCCAACCGTGTAGACACCTTCATAAAGAGGTCTCGGTCCTCCAAGCCCTGATGACGTGGGCATTACCCTTCGGGTAACCGTTATTGTCCTATCCTGTACGGCCCAACTGGAGCCCATGAAGGCACTCGATGGCAAGGTGGGCCACTACGTTGGTGCCGAAGAAGATTCCTTCAAGAAAAAGACGAAGAGACGGAGAATACAAGGAAAGTCTAGAACTAGGACCCTTTGTAACATAGTCGTACCCGGACAGATCTCTCGAGACCTAGCTCCATATATAAGGGCCAGGAGAGGGGCTGCCGAGGACACACGCAATCTTAGCAATTTTAGCCACCATAAGTTCAGAGCTAGGTCCCCGTAGAACTTAGCCTCTCGACAAGATCACAGCCGAAACCTTCGGCACCTCATTGTAACCCGATATTTTCATAATCAAGATCGGACAAACAGGACGTAAGGGTTTTACCTCATCGAGGGCCCCGAACTGGGTAAATCGCTTTCCCCGCTTGTTTGATAACCGATGTCTCGTGTTAGCCTACAGGATTCCATCTACCCTAACCCCCAAACGGAGGGCATTGCCGAGGAGTACCCTCGACAATTGGTGCCATCTGTGGGAAACCTGTTCGCACAAGATCCGTCATCGGCAGATCCAGCCATGTCGTCGGCAGCTTCGTCGACGCCGTCAGCATCACCAAGTTTGGGGAGTCCGATCCAATTCGGCTCCTACGAGTTCACCCCGTACAGCGACTCTTCCCGTTCGACTTTCTCGGGTCTGGAAGGAAACATGGACATGACGTTCGGGAGCGTCCACTGCAACGTCAATGCGGAGGGAGTCCTTCGTTTGCTGGAGCCGTTCATCCCCAGGTGAGCAAGGAAATCGCCCCCACCGGCCGCAGGATCGATCATGTCATCGTCAATCGATCTTTCGGCTGGCCTAACAGACTCGACGAATTCTTCTCCACCATCGACCCCTCGGTCGATGTCTTCGATTTCGGTTGGATCCGATAACCCTGTATCATCGGAGATGACCTCGTACTACTGCCTGAACTGCGACACCAGGCACGGGTTGGGATCTTGTGACACAACGTTCATCTGCAGTGCCAGATATTCGTCGGGAGAGGACAGTGTCGACAGCGTTGTTAAGAAGGCCACCTAGAAAACAGCGCGTCATCAAGTCTATGCTGCCAATAACGCAGGAAACGTGGGAAACGGGGGAGGAGGAGATCACACCCCTCGCTCCAGCAGACGATATAACTTTGAAAACAGCGCCAGTAACAACAACAGCGATTACACCATCGCGGAGGAAGAATGGGCAGCAGCCCGGGCAGCCGTACTTACTAACACACCGCTTGCCGCCGGAACTTCGGTTGGAACCCTCAATGCCTATCGCTCTATCTTGGAGAAAAATTGGGAGCGACTATCGAATGAGCAGGCCACCCTCGAAAGACGTCTGTTAGCAGCAGATCAATCTAGTGAACAACGGAGGGGCTCACGAGGAAGCGCATCCCAAAGCAGCCAAGGTGTAGGGAGGCATCGATCAAGGCTATCCAGACTTTCGAAGGACGACGCTAGAGAAATAACGTCAAACCTATCCATGTCCTTCATGACTACGGACACTGCGGGTATGTTAAGGCCAAAAACCGTTGAAGGAGCAACTGCCAACCTCGCGGCGTACCTTATCAACCAACGGCCTGAAGGTTCTATGGCTCAAGCTCATCGGGGAGCCCTGGAAAGCCTTCAATCTTGGGAGACAATCTGGCTCCACGAAAGGAAAAGTCCACGCTCCAAGCCAGCGGCTCGAAGCACCGCTCAAGGGACGCCCGAGACGAAATCACCCAGAGTAGAATCGACAAAGCCAGGCGACGGCGAGCCGCAAGGGAGGAGTACGATAGCGACGCCTCAGAAGAAAGCCAGGAGTACGACGGCGAGATGAGGGAGCTGATTGTTTAAGCTACAAGATCCGTGAGACAATGCCACCCAAAAGGTTCAAACCTACTCCTACTGATGCCGCTAAGTATGATGGACAACAGGAGCCGAGGTCTTGGATAGATGATTACTTGCAGACTGTGATCCTACACAAAGGAAATCAGATAGCAGCAATGCAGTGCTTGCAACTTTACCTGAAAGATTCAGCATGGGCCTGGTTGAGAGGCCCGCCGAAGGGTTCCATCAAGTCGTGGGATGACCTGGTAGACGCTTTCGTCACAAATTTCCAAGCAACATACAAGAGGCCTGTTGGGATCGATGAATTACGGCATTGCCAGCAGAAGCCGAAGGAGTCCATGCGTGCATACATTGGGAGGTTCACTAAACTCCTGAACGCCGCCGAAGATGTTTCCGTCGATAGAGCAATCGATGCCTTTAGCGATGGGATTCGACGTGAAACCTACTTAGAGGAGCTTGGGCGCAAGAAGCCGAAGACCATAACAAAGTTAATGGAAATTGCCAACAGCTGGGCTGATGGCGAAGACAACGTGCGAAGGCCTCGACAACGCAGTGACGACGAAGATGACGATCAGCCGAGGCATGATTCGGGTGGTCCAAGGGATCGTCGTAAGAAAAGGAAAGACCGTAGTTACGATGACAGCAACTTGGTAGCCGCGGGATATTCCGATCGACGAGATGATCGGTATGATAACAGGCGAGACGATCGACAGGACGGCAATCGGAGTAACTCTGGGAACCGTGGCAACTACAAACCACGGCCTCCAAGGATCCCCGAGCTACCCTTCGCTGAGCAAATAAACGCCCCTTGCTATCTGCATGCGTACATCGACCCTAAAGACGGCAAGAAAAAGTCAAGCCACTTGCTCAGGGAATGTCGACAGTTCATTGAGATGCAGAAGCTCATCCAGCAGTAGCAGCAACCAATTCCACCACCACCGCCACCTCAGCACCAGGTCCAGCAGGTTTAGCCCCACAACTCTAACGAGTCTTTTCTGCCACCACGTCGACAAATGAGTATGATTCACAGAACTGGTGCTTCGAGAAGGGAGATGAAGAAGCTCACCCAAGAAATCAACCTGGCAGAAAGCATTATGGCTAATATTCCTGAATATATCGACTGGTCATCTCAGAGCATTATGTTCAGCAGAGCAGATCACCCGATGACAATTCCAAAGCCGGGGCACGCTGCCTTAGTAGTTGAGGCGCAAATTGGAGGGTTTAAGATGAGAAAAGTCTTCATGGACGGTGGAAGCGGATTAAACCTGATATTCCTCGACACAATCAAAAGCATGGGAATTACGATGAGGATGCTAGAAGAAATGGATACTTGTTTCCACGGGATTCTCCCCACCTTACCGGCGTACTCTCTTGGCAAAGTTTACTTGAACTGTGCCGCATTATGCGTACCTCAAGCTGAAGATTCCTGGGAACAATGGAACAAACATCACAGTCTATGGAAGTTTTTCACGCTCAGATAATTGTGATCGCGAGTTTCAGATGATTGCTGCCAAGTTCGGGCTAAAACAGTAAACTGACGACTTCCCTTCAAAATCATCAGCACTCAATAGTAAGGAAGATGAACGCGTCAAGAAACTGAAGAAGAAACCAGCCGATCTTGCTCTGGAAGCTTCGACAGTAAAAACCTCGGCAGTTGACGGCAAGACCATTATAGAAGAAAACAAAACTCCGGCAATCGCTGCAAGAACTCCCGATGAAACCAGTGATGCTTCCAAAGCCACCAGCACGTCGGACAAGCTCGAAGATAAGAAGAACCCTCCTCTCGTTTAAAAGGATGGATAGCATTATATTTAGTTTTTTCTCTTTTCAGCATGGCTCTTTTTAGCCCTTTAGTTTTTGCTTACTTTATTAATGAAGACTCAAGTTTTGTTTCTCTGAAATTGCAGTAATTCGGGACACCCGAACTACATCATCAGGAACTTTGTTCGTATACTACAGCGAACATCGGTTTAATTGAAAATACGCCTAGAGATTGCACTCTAAAAAAGCCTCTGAAATTACGAGTGCTATGATGCAAAATCGATGGGAATCTTGCTCTTTTTCCTTCGCTATAGATGCCTCAAAGAGTGTCGCAGATAGCAAGGATCATGAAACACGCACGAAAACGACCCATGTTTGGTACTTTAAACTACAGAAGTATTAAAGAGCGACGGAGTCATCCACAGATCTAGTTCCACCGATTTATTCTGGAACTGCTGTCAAGTCACACATCGGTTGAAAGCAAAGTTGCACATACAACGGGTTTAGCAAGACCCGCAACACGAGCTGATCACTCAAATAATTTGCTACCGACGAACATATGTATACATCATAATACATATGTCAAACGAGTAATTAAGATTTACTCCTTCAAAATTTGCCAACGGCATTACCACAAAGGAGGTACATATATATACACCTGCCGATAAATTAGCTTAACCCTAATCATCCGAACATTCGGATGCAGCAAGTATCGGGGCATTCTCCTTACAATAGGAGCATATTTTTGGACTACTCCCGTGGAGCCTCTATTTCTTCGGCTGCCGTTGAGGCTTCTTCAAGCCTTTCGATAACGATGGCGGCGGGAAGCTCCACCTTCGGGTAAAACAGCCCTAATTCACCTACAGCATTGGCAATTGCCATCAAGTCTGCTGAGGGATGACATACAAGAACAAGGGCAAACGCAGCTTTAGCTCCTGCGATAAGTTGTGCTCGAACCAAGCTTCGGATCTTCCTGGTATTACTGAATTCTGACATTAAAGTCAACAACATGGGAGGGACCCCATTCAAAGGGAACATTGTCTTCCAGATTATTCTCATTCCTTTATAGCACTTGTCGAAGAAACGGTGGACCTGCTGGACCCGATCTTGGAACTTCACGAAAGTGGAAGCCTTTCATTGATCTTTCCAAAAAACCTCATCTAAAGATGATAGTTGAGCCAATGCATTCACGCGCTCATGAGTACGCTTGTTCTCCTCAGCTAGGTTCAGAGCTATGACTAGAAAGAGAAACGAAGAAAGATGAGAGGATACCTTTTAGGAAAAATAAGGAGCAAGAGAACAATGACGCTTACAGTTTAAAATTTCTGTGGCTCTGTGCAACTCAGCAAGAGCATAGCGTTCTGCGTCAACCGCAAGTTCGTTCTTCTTCCTGATAATAGCAGCCAAGGCATAAGTATTGTGCATATCCTTTTTCATCTGAGCAATTCGATCCTTCATGCGTTGGAGTCGATCATTTTCAGAGCAAGCACCCGAAGAATCATCGGTAAACGAAGGCACAGGAAAAACCTGCAAAAAATTATTAAGGCATGATGGATTATATGGGTTCAACACTGGAATTTACTCCCATCGGGAGCATGCAAATAAAAGTGTTATAACAAGAGGATACTGGCAACATTGCCAGTACGGAATTCGTTACAATCACAGAAGTCTTATGACAGGAAATTGTTTCAACCGAGCAAGATTACAAAAATGAAATCAAGGGGCTTGGGTTTGGTTTGACAAGCTTGGTCCAATGGACAATTTCTTTGCCGAGACCAACTCAAGAAGCTGGCGAGCACAAGTAAGCGCTGAGGTCTTAAAGGCACCCAAGTCAACAAATCGCCCATCTTGGTCTTTCGGCGGTTCTTTGGACATTTCTTCAATATTGGCTTTGAAACCATGACCCATCATAAGCTGAAAAGCTAGGAGGGCACCGTAGGTGCGCGAACTACGTTTGAATACCTCGATAACCTCCTTCGTGTTGATGGCAAAAGTATCGACCAGCTGCCCCAAGGTTTTGTTCTGGTCAATCTTGGGGAAGATCATCGAATGCATCCTCGCCATGGCTCCCTTACCCTTCTGAAGAAGGTCCTGCACAAGCTTGTGGGACTCGAGGGTTAGCGACAAAGCATTTGCCGGAGAATTGTTCAGGAGTTTGTCCAGAACTTCAGCAGGGATGTCGGCAGCCTCTGCAAGGAACAAAAAAGGAGGAGTTCACTAACTAAAAACTGAATCAATAAAGCAAAAAATCAAAAAAAAAGAAGCCAAAATGGAATTACTGAGCAAGGCCAAAGTAGACTGGCGAAGAAGATCATCTTTTTCGATCATCCGAGCTTCGGCAGCAGGCCCGGATGTTTCCTCGTCCTTCAGCCTCCTCTTCAACCCCTCGAGTTCATCCTTTAAGGAATCAACCTCCTGGCGTGCCTCGGCAGCTATTTTTATTGCACCCTCCAACTTTGAAGAAGAAGACTCGACCTCCTTTTGCAGCCGGGCTTTGTCAACTTCAAGAGAAGTATATTGGGAGGCGAAGGCCTCCAGAGAAGAGATAATGGCTCGCAAATCCTTAGGAGATAAGGAAAATTGATTATTAGACGGAGAACTAATCGTCAGAGAACTTATAACCTGATCAAGATCCACTCGGGAGTTACCACAAATGGATATATCATTAAAGCGGGAAAGGCTTACAGGTTTCCCAGGAGGAGAAGCTGTAACTGCGGCAGTCAAAGAAATCTCCTTCCCTTTGGAAAGGGAAGAAGCTGTCGAAATTTGGGCCATGGGGGCTGCAGCAGGAGTCGAAGCCTCAGAGGCTGCTGGGTTCGGCATGTTGGTACAAGATTTAGCCTTATTGGATGGAGGCTCGATGAAACCCTCTTCACTACAAGGGTGAGAAACTGACAAAGTCAGAATCGAATACGAATGGTCGTCAAAATCTAATCCTGGAAAAAGTAGTAAGGACTTACAAATCATAAAGATCATCTTCGTCGGCAAAGCCGCCGGATGGTCTCTTTAAGGGCAGTGCCTCGGCCTTCTCCGCAGATGCATCACCAAAGGCCGCATGATCAGCCTCGTCATCATGGATCAACCCCGCTGTATCACTTATATCATCGGCATAGGATTGAGGATTGATGAAAGAAGCTTCAGGATTCATCGGATCATCATGTTCATCTTTTGGGCTTGCATTTCCTTCAGTATGGGATCCTACATGGACCGAGGAATCCCTTTTCTCGGAAGTATCGTTCGACAAGTCTTGCAAACGTTCGAGGGCTATAGGGATCTGTCGAAGTAAACAAGTGAGAATAATGACAATTGAAATGATAAAAAAAACAGGACAATGAGAGCACGAAGGAAAAGATTTACCTCGGTTGGTAGGTGATCAACATCAAATGGCGGTTGGGAAGATATTGATGACGCGTGAAGCACACGTCCGTTGGGAACCCTAAGAGGAAGGTGTGATGCGTACAGCAGCAAGTTTCCCTCAGTAAGAAACCAAGGTTTATCGAACCAGTAGGAGATGAAGGCCACGTGAAGGTTGTTGGTGAAGGAGTGTAGTGCGGTGCAACACCAGGAATTCCGGCGCCAACGTGGAACCTGCACAACACAATCAAAATACTTTGCCCCAACTTAACAGTGAGGTTGTCAATCTCACCGTCTTGCTGTAAACAAAGGATTAAACGTATTGTGTGGAGAATGATGTTTGCTTGTGAAGAACAACAGAGAACAGAGATTGCAGTAGATTGTATTTCAGATGTAAAAAATGGACCGGGGTCCATAGTTCACTAGTGGTGTCTCTCCAATAAGATAAATAGCATGTTGGGTGAGCAAATTACAGTTGGGCAATTGACAAAGAGAGGGCATAACAATGCACATACATATCATGATGACTAATATGAGATTTAATTAGGGCATTACGACAAAGAACATAGACCGCTATCCAGCATGCATCTATGCCTAAAAGTCCACCTTCGGGTTAGCATCCGCACCCCTTCCAGTATTAAGTTGCCAACAACAGACAATTGCATTAAGTACTGTGCGTAATGTAATCAACACAATATTATCCTTAGACAAAGCATTGATGTTTTATCCCTAGTGGCAACAGCACATCCATAACCATAGAACTTTCATCATCATCGTCCCGCATTCAATGGAGGCATGAACCCACTATCGAGCATAAATACTCCCTCTTGGAGTTACAAGTATCAACTTGGCCGGAGCCTCTACTAGCAACGGAGAGCATGCAAGATCATAAACAACACATATATGATAGATCAATAATCAACTTGACATAGTATTCCATATTCATCGGGTCCCAACAAACACAACATGTAGCATTACAAATAGACGATCTTGATCATGATAGGCAGCTCACAAGATCTAAACATGATAGCACAAGAGGAGAAGACAACCATCGAGCTACTGCTATGGACCCATAGTCCAAGGATGAACTACTCACGCATCAATCCGGAGGCGGGCATGATGATGTAGAGTCCTTCGGTGATGATTCCCCTCTCCGGCAGGGTGCCGAAGGCGATCTCCTGAATCCCCCGAGATGGGATTGGCGGCGACGGCATCACAATATCTTTTCTCGTATCGTGGCTCTCGGTACTAGGGTTTTCGCGACGGGGAGAATAAATAGGCGAAGGGGCAGAGTCGGAGGGCGCCCGAGGGGCCCACCCCACAGGCCGGTGCCCCCCTCCAGGCCGCGCCTCCCTAGGGTGTGGGGCCACCTTGGCCCCTCTCCGTCTCTCCTTCGGTGTTCTGGAAAGCTCCGTGGAAAATAAGACCGTGTGCTTTTGTTTCTTCCAATTCCGAGGATATTTCCTGTGTAAGATTTCTGAAACCAAAAACAGCAGAAAACAGGAACTGGCGCTTCGGCATCTTGTTAATAGGTTAGTGCCGAAAAATGCATCAAAATGATGTAAAGTGTATATAAAACATGTGAGTATTGTCATAAAACTACCATGGAACATAAGAAATTATAGATACGTTTGAGACGTATCAAGCATCCCCAAGCTTAGTTCCTACTCGCCCTCGAGTAGGTAAACGATAACAAGGATAATTTCTGAAGTGACATGCTTGCTATCATAATCTTGATCAATACTATTGTAAAGCATATGAGATGAATGAAATGATTCAAAGCAATGGTAAAGATAATGACTAAACAACTGATCATATAGCAAAGACTTTTCATGAATAGTACTTTCAAGACAAGCATCAACAAGTCTTGCATAGGAGTTAACTCATGAAGCAATAGATTCTTAATAGAAGGTTTTGAAGCAACACAAAGGAAGATATAAGTTTTAGCAGTTGCTTTCAACTTCAACATATTTATCTCATGGATAATTGTCAACACAAAGTAATATGATGGATGCAAATAAGCAAGTATGTAGGAATCAATGCACACAGTTGACACAAGTGTTTGCTTCTAAGACAGAAAGAAGTAGGTAAACTGACTCAACATAAAGTAAAAGAAAGGCCCCTTCACAGAGGGAAGCAGTGATTACTCTTGTGCTAGAGCTTTTTATTTTGGAAACATGGAGACAATTTTGTCAACGGTAGCAATAATTCATATGTGTTATGCACAAGACATCCTATAAGTTGCAAGCCTCATGCATCGAATACCAATAGTGCTCGCACCTTGTCCTAATTAGCTCGGATTTCCATGGATTATCATTGCATTGCATATGTTTCAACCAAGTGTCACAAAGGGGTACCTCTATGTCACCTGTACATAGGTCCAAGGAGATAGATCACATTTGATTTCTTGTTTTTGATAGATCTCAACTTGAGGACATCCATACCGGGAAAACATAGAAAACAGATAATGGACTCCTCTTTAATGCTTAAGCATTCAACAACAGATAATATTCTCATAAGAGATTGAGGATGAATTTTCAAACTGAAACTTCCACCATGATACATGGCTTTGGTTGGCGGCCCAATGTTCTTCTCTAAAAATATGCATACTCAAACCATTTAATCACGATAGATCACCCTTACTTCAGACAAGACGAACATGCATAGCAACTCACATGATATTCAACAAAGGTGTAATAGTTGATAGCGTCCCCAGAAACATGGTTACCGCTCAACAAGCAACTTATAAGAAATAAGATACATAAGTAACATATTCAATACCACAATAGTTTTTAAGCTATTTCCCCATGAGCTATGTATTGCAAAGACAAGGAATGAAATTTTAAAGGTAGCATGCAAGAAATTTACTTTGGAATGGCAGAGAAATATCACATAGTAGGTAGTTATGGTGGACACAAATGGCATAAGTTTTGGCTCAAGGTTTTGGATGCACGAGAAGCATTCCCTCTCCAGTACAAGGCTTTGGCTAGCAAGGTTGTTTGAAGCAAACACAAGAGGAAGGTGTGATGCGTACAGCAGCAAGTTTCCCTCATTAAGAAACCAAGGTTTATCGAACCAGTAGGAGATGAAGGCCACGTGAAGGTTATTGGTGAAGGAGTGTAGTGCGGCGCAACACCAGGGATTCCGGTGCCAACGTGAAACCTGCACAACACAATCAAAATACTTTGCCCCAACTTAACAGTGAGGTTGCAATCTCACCGGCTTGCTGTAAACAAAGGATTAAACGTATGGTGTGGAGAATGATGTTTGCTTGTGAAGAACAACAGAGAACAGAGATTGCAGTAGATTGTATTTCAGATGTAAAAGAATGGACCGGGGTCCGCAGTTCACTAGTGGTGTCTCTCCAATAAGATAAATAGCATGTTGGGTGAACAAATTACAGTTGGGCAATTGACAAATAGAGAGGGCATAACAATGCACATACATATCATGATGATTAATATGAGATTTACTTAGGGCATTACGACAAAGAACATAGACCGCTATCCAGCATGCATCTATGCCTAAAAAGTCCACCTTCGGGTTAGCATCCGCACCCCTTCCGCATTAAGTTGCAAACAACGGACAATTGCATTAAGTACTATGCGTAATATAATCAACACAATTATCCTTAGACAAAGCATTGATGTTTTATCCCTAGTGGCAACAAGCACATCCATAACCATAGAACTTTCTCGTCACTCGTCCTGCATTCAATGGAGGCATGAACCCACTATCGAGCATAAATACTCCCTCTTGGAGTTACAAGTATCAACTTGGCCAGAGCCTCTACTAGCAACGGAGAGCATGCAAGATCATAAACAACACATATATGATAGATCAATAATCAACTTGACATAGTATTCCATATTCATCGGATCCCAACAAACACAACATGTAGCATTACAAATAGACGATCTTGATCATGATAGGTGATGCGTGTAGTTGACACGTCCGTTGGGAACCCCAAGAGGAAGGTGTGATGCGCACAGCAGCAAGTTTCCCTCAGTAAGAAACCAAGGTTTATCGAACCAGTAGGAGTCAAGAAGCACGTTGAAGGTTGATGGCGGCGGAGTGTAGTGCGGCGCAACACCAGGGATTCCGGCGCCAATGTGGAACCCGCACAACACAATCACGTAACTTTGCCCCAACGTAACGAGTGAGGTTGTCAATCTCACTCGGCTTGCCGTAAACAAAGGATTAAACGTATTGTGTGGAAGATGATGATTGTTTGCGAAGAACAGGTAAAGAACAATTGTAGTAGATTGTATTTCGGATGTAAAGAATAGGACCGGGGTCCACAGTTCACTAGTGGTGTCTCTCCCATAAGATAGCAGATGTTGGGTGAACAAATTACAGTTGGGCAATTGACAAATAAAGAAGGCATAACAATGCACATACATATATCATGATGAGTACTATGGGATTTAGGGCATTACGACAAAGTACATAGACCGCTATCCAGCATGCATCTATGCCTAAAAAGTCCACTTTCAGGTTATCATCCGAACCCCTTCCAGTATTAAGTTGTAAACAACCGACAATTGCATTAAGTATGGTGCGTAATGTAATCAACACAAATATCCTTAGACAAAGCATCGATGTTTTATCCCTAGTGGCAACAGCACATCCACAACCTTAGAACTTTCGTCACATCGTCCCGCATTTAATGGAGGCATGAACCCACTATCGAGCATAAATACTCCCTCTTGGAGTCACAAGTATCAACTTGGCCGGAGCCTCTACTAGCAACGGAGAGCATGCAAGAACATAAATAACATATATGATAGATTGATAATCAACTTGACATAGTATTCAATATTCATCGGATCCCAACAAACACAACATGAAGGATTACAAATAGATGATCTTGATCATGATAGGCAGCTCACAAGATCTAACATGATAGCACAATGAGGAGAAGACAACCATCTAGCTACTGCTATGGACCCATAGTCCAGGGGTGGACTACTCACACATCGATCCGGAGGCGATCATGGCGATGAAGAGACCTCCGGGAGATGATTCCCCTCTCCGGAAGGGTGCCGGAGGCGATCTCCTGAATCCCCCGAGATGGGATTGGCGGTGGCGGCATCTCTGGAAGGTTTTCCGTATCGTGGCTCTCGGTACTGGGGGTTTCGTAACGAAGGCTTTAAGTAGGCGGAAGGGCAGGTCAGGAGGCGTCACGGGGGACCCACACAGTAGGGCCACGCGGGCCTCCTGTTGGCCGCGCCGCCCTACTGTGGCGGCGCCCCGTGGCCCCACTTCGTTTCCTCTCCGGTCTTCTGGAAGCTTCGTGCAAAAATAGGACCCTGGGCGTTGATTTCGTCCAATTCCGAGAATATTTCCTTACTAGGATTTCGAAACCAAAAACAGCAGAAAACAACAATCGGCTCTTCGGCATCTCGTCAATAGGTTAGTGCCGGAAAATGCATAAATATGACATATAATGTGTATAAAACATGTGAGTATCATCATAAAAGTAGCATGGAACATAAGAAATTATAGATACGTTTGAGACGTATCAATAGGCAGTTCACAAGATCTAAACATGATAGCACAAGAGGAGAAGACAAAAATCTAGCTACTGCTATGGATCCATAGTCCAAGGATGAACTACTCACGCATCAATCCGGAGGCGGGCATGATGATGTAGAGTCCTCCGGTGATGATTCCCCTCTCCGGCAGGGTGCCGGAGGCGATCTCCTGAATCCCCCAAGATGGGATTGGCGGCGACGGCGTCATGATACGTCCCAAACGTATCTATAATTTCTTGTGTTCCATGCTACTTTTATGATGATACTCACATGTTTTATATACATTATATGTCATTATTATGCGTTTTCCGGAACTAACCTATTGACGAGATGCCGAAGGGCCGCTTGTTGTTTTCTGCTGTTTTTGGTTTCGTAAATCCTAGTAAGGAAATATTCTCGGAATCGGACGAAATCAACGCCCAGCATCTTAGAATTCCACGAAGCTTCCAGAACACCCGAGAGCCACCAGAGGAGGGCCACAGGGCCACCAGACGCCAGGGCGGCGCGGCCCAAGGGGGGGGGGGCCCTATTGTGTGGCGCCCCCGTCAGCCTTCCGACTCCGCCTCTTCGCCTATTTAAAGGTCCCTGACCTAAATCTTCGATAAAAAAAAGCCACGGTACGAGAAACCTTCCAGAGCCGCCGCCATCGCGAAGCCAAGATCTGGGGGACAGGAGTCTCTGTTCCGGCACGTCGCCGGGACGGGGAAGTGCCCCCGGAAGGCATCTCCATCGACACCACCGCCATCTCCATCACCGCTGCTGTCTCCCATGAGGAGGGAGTAGTTCTCCATCGAGGCTAAGGGCTATACCGGTAGCTATGTGGTTAATCTCTCTCCCATGTACTTCAATACAATGATCTCATGAGCTTCCTTACATGATTGAGATTCATATGAGCTTTGTATCACTATTCATCTATGTGTTACTCTGGTGATGTTATTAAAGTAGTCTATTCCTCCTCCATGGTGTAATGGTGACAGTGTGTGCATCATGTAGTACTTGGCGTAGGTTATGATTGTGATCTCTTATAGATTATGAAGTTAACTATTACTATGATGGTATTGATGTGATCTATTCCCCATTTCATAGTCTGTCGGTGACAGTGTGCATGCTATGTTAGTACTCGGTGTAATTGCGTTGGTCTATCATGCACTCTAAGGTTATTTAAATATGAACATCGAATGTTGTGGAGCTTATTAACTCCGGCATTGAGGTGCTCTTGTAGCCCTACACAATTAGTGGTGTTCATCATCCAACAAGAGAGTGTAGAGTGGTTTTATTATGTGATCAATGTTGAGAGTGTCCACTAGTGAAAGTATGATCCCTAGGCCTTGTTTCCAAATACCGCAATCATCGCTTATTTACTCGTTTTATCGCATCTTTACTTCTCGCAATATTACTACCATCAATCGCACGCCAGCAAGCTATTTTCTGGTGCCGTTACTACTGCTCATATTCATTCATACCACCTGTATTTCACTATATCTTCGCCGAACTAGTGCACCTATACATCTGACAAGTGTATTAGGTGTGTTGGGGACACAAGAGACTTCTTGTATCGTGATTGCAGGGGTTGCTTGAGAGGGATATCTTTGACCTCTTCCTCCCTGAGTTCGATAAACCTTGGGTGATCCACTTAAGGGAAACTTGCTGCTGTTCTACAAACCTCTGCTCTTGGAGGCCCAACACTGTCTACAAGAATAGAAGCGTGCGTAGACATCACGTCACAGTATCTTTTCTCGTATCGTGGCTCTCGGTACTAGGGTTTTCGCGAAGGAGAGAATAAATAGGCGAAGGGGCAGAGTCGGAGGGCGCCCGAGGGGCCCACCCCACAGGCCGGCGCGCCCCCCTCCAGGCTGCGCCACCCTAGGGTGTGGGGCCACCTTGGCCCCTCTCCGTCTCTCCTTCGGTGTTCTGGAAAGCTCCGTGGAAAATAAGACCGTGGGCTTTTGTTTCGTCCAATTCCGAGGATATTTCCTGTGTAAGATTTCTGAAACCAAAAACAGCAGAAAACAAGAATCGGCGCTTCGGCATCTTGTTAATAGGTTAGTGCCGGAAAATGCATCAAAATGATGTAAAGTGTATATAAAACATGTGAGTATTGTCATAAAACTAGCATGGAACATAAGAAATTATAGATACGTTTGAGACGTATCAATATCAGTGGGATCGAATCTTCCTGGCTAAAGAGAGTGAGGCGCCGGACTTCATGAAGCAGTTCCTTCTCGGATAACTCAACAATATTTACTCTTGTCTCATCCTTGGGGCCCGGATACAGCCACATCGGATGGGCCCTAGACATGATTGACTGAACTCGACGCTTTAAGAACACAGCGGCTACCTCAGTACCTATTATGGTTTGGCCGTCGGATTCCTTGATCCGAAAGAATCTTTCGAATAACCTATCGACTGTTGGTTTTTCATCGGGTGAGAGGATATTTTTCCAAGATTTCTTGGGCTCGGCTTCCAGAACATTGGAGAATTGGGGGAGCTGTGAGTCGGCTGTTGATGAGTCTCTGATATAAAACCACTCGAGCCTCCATCCTTGCACAGACTCTTTCATTGGGAAGTTGAAGTAATTAACTTCTTTACGAACAACAAACCCAACTCCACCAATGACGAAAGTCCCACCACTGCAGTTGTATCTTTTCACGAAGAAAATTTTCTTCCACAAACCGAAGTGGGGCTCAATGCCCAGGAACGCTTCACAGAGGGTGATAAAGATGGCAAGATGAAGGATTGAATTGGGAGTCAACTGCCATAGTTGGATCTCATACACTCGAAGGAGGTGATGAAGAAATTTGTGAGCAGGGAGCGAAAGACCTCGATACAAGAAGGATAAGAACACCACAGTAAAACCGGCAGGGGGATTGGGCTGTGAAGTCGAACCTGGAAGAATAACGTTCCCCTCGTCGGAAGAAATTATTCCGAGGCTCCGGGCCCTCTTCTCGTCGCGCTTTGTATTGGTAGAAACCGGCCAATTGCCAGGGATAGGCCCAGCCGTGGAGCTTTCTGGCACAGGCGGCGCCGGAGTTGGGGGAGGAGCATCTGACGTGCTTCTCCTCGACGGGTTTGGAGGAGTCTTGGCGGCGGCGCCACTGCTCACAGCACTGGTGGCGAGAGTACGGTTCTTCTTTTTCACCATTATGAGATCTGAGGAAGATCTGGGAAATGGCGGCGGCGGTGCAGTATTTGTGAACAAAATGGATGAATGAGGAAGAAAGGGTGCGAGGATGAAGTGTGGAAAGGGGAGAGTTTACCCTGAGAGATTATAAAGTAAAATGAAGTCTGAGGATTGAGCGGGCACGTGTCGTTGTTTCCGATTTATTAAAGAGATCTCTTCTCAACATCGAGCGCAGAAATCGAGGAGTCACCTTGGTAACTGCACGGAAGTAGTGGTCATTTCTTAAACAGAACCGCACAGAAGTAGGATGGGCCCGTCAGGCCACGTCCTGTCAGTCAAAACTACAACAGTGATTACGTCATCAGTGATGTCATGAAGTCCGCTTGAAGTATCCGAAGAAAAGTTAAAACCATCGGGTGGGCCGACTTGAGTCTACGCACGGTTACAAGCATCCGCACCTAGACCCGGGGACTACTCCCATCGGGAGCGCTGAACGCGCACCCGATAAATTTGGACTCGAAAACTTTCTTGCAAGAAAGGGCGTGAAAGGTATATCTGAAGAAAGATTAGAATATTCGAATGGTTTGGCCCAAGTCTGCACCCGGTTGCAAGCACCCGTGACCAGACTCGGGGGCTACTCCCATCATGAGTGCCGATTGCGCATCCGACAAACTTTTTTGCACTCCAGGATCATGCCCGGGGACTTGATTCTGTGTAGAGTAACGTTGTTTTGCCATCGGCAGTTAACCAGCAAAGCTGGGCGCGTTACTCGATATCCTTTACGCATTAAACCTTACTTGAAAGATTGAAGCCCCGATATAAATGTATTGGTTGACTTACGAAGACCTGCAGAAAGCTTTGGCAGAAGAAGACATTCGAGTGGCACAACTTGAGTCTACACACGGTTGCAAGCATCCGTACCTAGACTCGGGGGCTACTCCCATCGGGAGCGCAGGACGCGCACCCGATAGAAGGAGATGATGCTGCTACAAGGAGGACAAGATTTATCAAGAGATGAGAATATTTGGTGGAGGCATGCTTTAGTCTCTACCCGAAATATCTTCGGCTAGACACTCGGGGGCTACTGACGTGGGCATTACCCTTCGGGTAATCGTTATTGTCCTATCCTGTACCGCCCAACTGGAGGCCCATGAAGGCACTCGATGGCAAGGTGGGCCACTACGTCGGTGCCGAAGAAGATTCCTTGAAGAACAAGACGAAGAGACGAAGAATACAAGGAAAGTCTAGAACTAGGACCCTTTGTAACCTAGTCGTACCCGGACAGATCTCTCGAGACCTGGCTCCCTATATAAGGGCCAGGAGAGGGGCTGCTGAGGACACACGCAATCTTAGCAATTTTAGCCACCATAAGTCCAGAGCTAGGTCCACGTAGAACTTAGCCTCTCGACGAGATCACAGCCAAAACCTTCGGCACCCCATTGTAACTCGATATTTTCATAATCAAGATCAGACAAAGAGGACGTAATGGTTTTACCTCATCGAGGGCCCCGAACCTAGGTAAATTGCTTTCCCCGCTTGTTTGATAACCGATGTCTCGTGTCAGCCTACAGGATTCCATCTACCCTAACCCCCAAACGGTAGGCATTGCCGAGGAGTACCCTCGACACCTGAAGTGGCGACCATGAACGGAGCAAGAATTCGTGTCATTCAAAACCTTGTCATTTCTACATAGCCATAGCGTCCATAATACTGCAATCGTGCCCACTCTGATAAGCGTTTGATACCTAGTATCTACCCCATTTAGCCAATTGCCAAATATATTTGCAACGCTACGAGGTGAATATAAGGTAGAACGCATCTGAGTGATTGACCATATAGATCTAGCAAACCTACAGTTGAAGAAAAGATGTTTTATTGTCTCATCTGGATGACAGAAAACACATTTCTTACAACCGTGTCAGTTGCGTTTAACAAGGTTGTCTTTGGTTAAAATCACACCGCGATGAAGGTACCATGCAAAAAACTTTCGTTTTCAGTGGTATCTTCATCTTCCAAATGTACTTATTATTGATAACCGGTTGACTAGGAATGGTAAGCGCCATGTACAATGAATTTACCGAGAAAACCCCACTCTTGGTGAGGCTCCATCGGAATTCATCGGTCCCGTCAGATAATTGTATTGAAGCTAACCTCTGTAGCAATTCATTCCAATTAGTCAATCAGGGACCAGTTAGATCACGTCTGAACGTCATGGAGGGAGGAGAAGTTTCCATAACCTTCTACAAGGTGCCTCCCTTATGAAGTAGAATATTGTACAAAGCTGGATATTGTTCCCGAAGAGTTGTTGTTCTCAACCATCTATCTTCCTAGAATCTAATCTTCGCCCCATTCCTTATGGAGAACGAACCAAAAGGGAAAAAGTGCTTCTTAGTTTCCATAATGCCAGCCCAAAAGTGAGAGTCTCCAGGTTTCCAAAATACCTGAGATAACGCTTTTGAGCCCACATATTTTTCCTTAATAGTTGTTGCCATATACCATCCTCAGTTAATAGCCTGGCTAGCCATTTACCTAGCAAAGCCCTATTCTTAACTTCAAGATCATGAACACCAAGTCCACCTTGATTTTTTGGACGGCATACAACACTCCATTTAGTTAACCGATATTTCTTCTTCTCGATGTCCCCTTACCAAAAGAATCTTGAACGTAGATAATCTAATCTCTTCACGATTCTTTTAGGTAGTTGAAAGAAAGATATCATATAGAGTACCATATTAGTAATTACTGCATTTATGAGAACTAATCTCCCCCCAAGGGACAACAATTTTCTTTTCCAACTACTTAACCGCTTCTGAAGTCTTTCCTCGACGAGTTTCCACTCCGCCAACGCCAGCCTCCGATAATGAATCGGAATACCAAGATAGTTGATCGGAAAGGAGCCCAGACCACATCCGAACAAGTCAGCGTAAAGGTTGGCATCGTCATTGGCCTCACCGAAAAAGAACAATTCACTTTTATGGAAATTAATTTTGAGACCAGACAATTTCTCGAATGTCGTTAGAATTAACTTCAGATTTCGAGTTTTTTCCAAGTCGTGTTCCATAAAAAGAATTGTGTCATCGACATACTGAAGAATAGATAATCCACCATCCACAAGATGAGGTACTACCCCTTCAATCTGATCATCAAACTTCCTGCGAAAAATCATTTTTAGGTACACGACTACCTATTTTATCAAAGATATACAAATAGTTTCTCAATATTCAACCCCTAGCTACGATCGGTCGTGCCCGCCGTCTTGACTTTTTCCTGAAACCGACATAGAAAAATCTACAAAATTCACAAAAATTCAAAATAGTGTAAGACCTTCACGTGGTGTCATTATATATGCCCTAGTATCCACCAAAAATAATATACTTGGAATACCAAAGTTCTGTTGAAAATGTTTTCAAAGAAACGAGCTATCTCCTACGAACATTCTAGTGTTTCGGGCCAAATGACAGGTGTTTTGGCCACATCCATGGCATAGTTTGCTAAAATGTGCCCATATTCCACACAAACATTCATCTTGGAAGCACGGACAATGTTCATGGAGGAAGTTTTCATATTTATTGGAAAAAAACCTTTTTCCATTTTTCGAGTGCGAAAAATGGGTTTTTTTGTGAAGCAGCAACCACAAATATGTTGCAAAAATTGGGACATGCATTTTTTGAGTACAATAGACCATGTTAGATTCACAAATAACCAAAGTGTTGGCTCTGAAAAGGTTTCCATGCACCTCTTTTGAAAATGACAAATTCTTGCCAATTCGTAGTTGAACATGGTACCACATAACTTTTGGTTGGATTCCGACGCTCCGGAGCCCCTCTTCGGTGAAACCCTAGTTTGAACATGAATTTTTTTGTCCTTGGTCATGGATTTTTTTTGAAGAATATAGTTTGAACAATGTGTATGATGATGTGGATCTACTTCTTCTCTTCGAAACGAGCTAAAGAACATCGAAATCCGAGTTCCATTGCAAAAGTTATGCTCAAAACGGTGAGTGAGTAAAAAAAACAGAGGAAAACCTTTAGTACTACCACCGGTACTAAAGGTGGACCTTTAGTACCGGTTCGTGATATGAACCGGTACTAAAGATGAAGTTCAAACCGGTACTAAAAGTTGCCGGCGCCCTGGATAGTGGAACCGGTACTAATGCTACCTTTAGTAGCGGTTCGTAAGGGAACCGGTACTAAAGGCTCGGACGGTTGCCCCTTTTTCTACTAGTGGGACCAGCAGATCGGCACTAGAACTATGTAATTACTTTGGGCTACCATTCCTCAATGCATGCATGATCGCCCTATGAGTGTCTCTGGCAGTCCCCGCAAAACAGCAGACCGCAAAAGTAGTTCGATGTATGAGATTTTCTCCCGCAGATCAGATCGATACTGCAAATACGATCTACAAATTTAAAATAAAAAGCATTGGTGTCAGATTTTCAAACTAGTACTTCATAGAGCATAGTAATTTACAAACATTTCGATCCAAAAAGGGGAATTAGACCCTATAGCTAGTTCCTAAACCCTAATACCTAGCCCATGATATATCATTGGGACTTGGCGTGGTTATCATGCACCGGTGACTTCACTATGAGTCACCGGAGTTGTTGTACTTGACGATGACGACTTAATCTATTTCTCATTGAAGAGCGGCTTTCCGACCGTCTTCGCCCGGACAAGGAACATATGTATGAGATGGCCGTCAAGAAGAAGAATAAGATTGATTTGTCATAGAAGAAGCTGGAGGTACACATACCTCTTCTCGGTGTGGTGGAGCGATATACGAAAAATAGATGCTAAGCCTGCAATGTCCGATAAAGAAGTCTTGGCGCCATATCTCAGAGGCGATGGAGGCGCGTCGGGTCTCCACCATCTGTCCCCTCCTCCTTCTCAGCCTTGTCCCACAAGTATGAGTGACGGTGGCGAGGGAGTTCCGCCCAACAATCAATAGGTGGCGGCACTCCCGCCCCATGTTGAGGTCAGAGTCCAAGGATTCATCTGAGGGGGGCACGAGAGTCGCAGGAGGTGCCTAGAACTGCATGTGTGGCGGCCCGTGGGATTCCCGTGTCACCGTCACACATGCTCGCAGGAGGATCTCCGCCCACGCGGGAGATGTGGCATTGCGCAGGGAGAGGACGTTGTGGCGCAACGCTTTTTCGGAAATGTGAGCCCGCCACTCTGGGAGGTCTATGTGGCATTCCTCGCCGATGAAGAACCGTCACGGTGCAGCGAGGTTGCACGGCCACCAGAGGTGAAACTGGAGCCCCACATTTCGCAGGCTAGTAGATCGGTGCTCCAAGAGCTTGGATCTGAGGGTGATGTGCCGGGGACAGCAGGAATCGACAGCTACGAGTAGTGGAGGTAGCAATTGTTTTTTAGGTATGGCCAACCCAAGCAGTGATGTACACATCAACATTGAATTTGAAATTTTGTGAGTGCCAACACATATATTGCACAGGAAATGGAAGGAGGCGAGAGTGAAAAGGCGAGCAGTTTATCGTGTCGAGCGGCCGCATCCCACAGGCATAATGGTATGCGGGGCTAACTTAGGGTTTAAGCACATCAAAGTTTACGAGTCGAGCCTCCATGTGGTGTATGCTCGAGCCAGTTATGTGGGTAAAACCACTGGTAGAAAAATAGCCTTTAGTCGCGGTTCGCAACTGCCATTAGTCGCGGTTGCGCAACCGCGACCAACTAAGCGCGACTAAAGGTTCCCCCTTTAGTTGCGGTTGCTTATGAACCGCGACTAAAGGCCTGTCCACGTGGGCGGCTAGTGTGCGCCTGGGCGAAGGACCTTTAGTCGCGGTTAGTGTCCCCAACCGGGACTAAAGGCTATTTCGTTAAATTTTTTTAATTCATTTGGGTTTCTAATTTTTTTTCACTCCGTTTTTGTTTCTATTTTTTTCAGAATTTCTATTATTTCAGTTATTTGCATAGCTTAGTCTCTATCTCTAACTACACTTATCTCTACTTAAATTACTTACTCGTGGTCAAACTTCCAGCTCGGTCACCCATCCTCCCACTACTCCACCTCTAGCACGCTTAACTTTCGAGTTCCATTCCGTCCCGCATCCAAGTGCTACGCGCACATGTATGTGATAGTAGTATCATATCAATCCTATTAACATGTTGGTCACATTTTTTTGTTGTTTGAATTTCAAATAATTTTTTTCATAAACAAAAATAACGATGTAATAATAATCGTGAATAAATAAATAAACATTAACTTTTTAATTTTTTTAATTTTTAATTTTTTTAATTTTTTTAATAAATTTTTTTGCCAAACCTAAAACCTAAAAATTTGAAAATCTTAAAATTGGGTAAAAGTAATAGTAATCTTTATGCATGATGAAATTATTAATTTAAAAAATAAAAAAATATAAAATCCTGAATTTCTGGCAAAAATTAAAATCTTCATGCTTTCATATTTTCATTTGGAATTTTGAGAATCTAAAAATTGGCTAACCGGGTAAACCCGGGTGAATTCGGATGTAACTTTTTTCCAGGATTTTTTTGATATATTACACGTTTTTTTCCGACGTCGTATGCAAAAGTTATTGCGGTTTTACCATTTTTTAAACTTTTTTTGCAAAAAAAGTGAAAATTCAAATTTCTTAATTTCTCCGAATAGTAGGTTGCATAACATACAAGAATATGAAAACAATTTTTTTTTGAATTTTCTATCATTTTCTTTTGTATTTTACAAACCAAAAAAAGGCGATCCACCGGGGGGGGGTGCGAGCTGCGTGGGAGTAAAAAAAACTCGGAAAAACCTTTAGTCCCGGTTGGGGATACCAACCACGACTAAAGGGGACTAAAGGGGTACCCTTTAGTCGCGGTTGGTGTCCCCAACCGGGACTAAAGGTTTTTCCACCGGCCGCATCCCTCCATAGCCCTTTAGTCCCGGTTGATGTTACCAACCGCGACTAAAGGGGTACCCTTTCGTCTCGGATGGAGCATTAGTCGCGGTTAGTCGCGGTTCGAATATTTCCGGGACTAATGGGGGTGGACGGAAGCCTCTTTTTCTACTAGTGAACCGAAACAAATGCGAACCAGGTCTATTTGTGGGGTTTGCTACAGATGCTATAATTCAGTTCCGACGCTGCTGGCTGATACTCCTTTTTTTTTTGCGAATCACTGGCTGATACTCCTTAAACGTTGATATTGGCCTGATGCATGCAGATCTGCATAATTCAGTCGTTAGGATGCAATCGTGTCGTTTGTCCATCTGTGTTGCTCGGTCAAACACAGATGATCAAGTCTTATGGTTACGGCAGTGATCAGCACATCATCCCGTGAGGCCGGTTGAAAGGTCGTACCACACACCTCACTGGAGCAAGATCGTATTACTAATGTGTTTCTTTCGCCCCGCTAATCAAATACTCATACGCGTGGTGCACGTTGCAGAATTATTAATAATATTTGTCGACGGGCATATATTTTGGAGTAGATAGAAGCAGCAGGATCACATATCACTGTATCAGCGTGTCACTTATTACATGTTAGTGACTTAGACTTGTATCAAACGAGATTGGTGTAGATCGCATGTGAAAAGAAAAATGGATTATGATTTGCCTATGGGTTGCGCATGCATATGGTTCCTGGGCTCCTGGCCTACATGGCCCACAGGAAACCAAGAACCAAGAGAATAAGAGATGATCGACTGTTTTTGGCATAACTAGCAAGGTGGTCTTCTCAAATGCGAATGTATCATCTTTAATATGAAACTATTCATTACTTATTTATAATTCCTCTTCTATTACCTTCTGTATTACAAAATACACAACATATTCTATATGGAGATATTTTGAAGATAAATTGTTTAAAATTGTGTATATGATTATATTACTAAGAAATAAACAATAACATTACAAATCATTTGAACGGAAAATCTTATGATATTGATTACTCAAAAAAGAAAAACTCGTGATATTGATTATTTATTTCTCGCCTCATGATCTTGCCATCGTTACTTTGATATTCCAATGGCAAAATTCTTAATGAAAGTAATTCAACCGTTCAAAAATAGATGACCTTTAGATTTTGAAAAACTACAACAATGCATATACAAAAATTATGACATTTTGCAAAATTATTTTGAGTGCTGGACCTAATGCACTTTTTTTTATTGAAGCAATGAGAAATCTTTGAATTAACAGTCCAAATAGATATGTTTGACATCACACTTCATGGGGATGTATTTCGGAACATAATAAAATCAGAGTGTATATGTATCTAGAGTTATACTCAATGCTCAATCAAATTATTTCTTGCTCATGATCAAAGAAATCAAGTATTGCTTAATTCAATACTCAGTGAATTTTCGAACTGAAATATACATAAAAGATATAACAAAAAGACGAGGAGGAGAAAGCCAATTCAAACAAAAACAAAAGAATGATCAGACGAATCACTGAACCATATATCTAACTCGACATACATTACCCAATGTGCACATCTTCCTGTCGTTACTTTGCGGGGCTAAATTCCTAAATATTAGAATCATGATTTGTATTGATATGGATTAAAAGTATATTTGTTCTTAAATTCGGTTGAAAAACGTGGCTTCACATACGCGAGCATGGAAAGTTAATTAACTCAGTATATCTATTTATGACATCCATGCTTTAAATTCCTAAACTTGAAAGTTAAATCATCATGGTACATCTGTTTGAAACATGTACCTTAATATTCAGCGAAAAATAGATCGCATGTACGAGCAAACATCAGCTCTTAAATTGTAACTGTCTAGGTACACATGTACCTTAATTTTCTTATCAAAATTTATAATTTCTAGATGTACCGAATTTCATCTCTTTATAACCATGTAATGTCTGGAAACATTAATTTTTACATGTAGGGTGAAAAGATTTTTCAGCGTAACTCAATCAAGGTGCTGATTTCTTTGCCATCTCACTACTGTGAATAGTGATTTGTCCATCATTCGCTTAACCAATCCATCACCTTCCAATTTCCGTGGTAGCAGAGTAAATGGGAATAATGCCTTATGATTAGCATTCCTAATGGAAACCAATGAACTTCTACCGCAGAGTCGAAGTGCGAAGCATGCTAGGCTGATATGATGAATCGATCCCTAGATCATGTGGTATTCTTTGCTTGCATGATTTTCCCACGATGATGGGAGGAATAGTAATGGATCGTTGCCTCATTGATTTTCTTTGCTGATTTTCTATCAGTGGTAGATTGATTTACCCATGGCACTCGGGAGGAATAATGATGGATAGTTGCCCGGCTAATTTTCTCTAGATGTACCGAATTTCAGCTCTTTATAACTATGTAATGTCTGGGGACATTAGCTTTTACATGTAGGGTGAAAAGATTTTTCAGCGTAACTCAATCAAGGTGCCGATTTCTTTGCCACCTCACTACTATGAATAGTGATTTGTCCGTCATTAGCTTAACCAATCCATCGCCTTCCAATTTCCGTGGTAGGAGAGTAAATGGGAATAATGCCTTATGATTAGCATTCCTAATGGAAACCAATGAACTTCTAACGCCGAGTCGAAGTGCGAAGCATGCTAGGCTGATACGATGAATCGATCCCTAGATCATGTGGTATTTTTTGCTTGGATGATTTTCCCACGGTGACGGGAGGAATACTAATGGATCGTTGCCTGATTGATTTTCTTTGCTGATTTTCTATCAGTGGTAGATTGATTTACCCATGGCACTGGGAGGAATAATGATGGATAGTTGCCTGGCTAATTTTCTCTTGGCGACAGTCGCAATATAATGTGTTCTCCTATCCGCCGTCCACAACCGGTGTTGTATTGCGAGCCAAGCAAAAATCTTGCATTTGGTCGGAGCCCAGGGTGTCCAAATCCATTCCGCGGCAGCAAACCGGTCCCTGCCATGGCACAGGTAGAGGTACGTGTCCTTGGTCGAGTACTCGCCAGAGCTAGAACCCTTCCAAGCAAAATGATCAGGAACTGTAGCATCCCTTGGCACCTCCGCGATCTCGTCTTGCAGCAGCACACATTGCAATATGCAGGCCGGGGAAAGCTCACCATGGAGATCTTCCGTCCAGGCATTCCCCATAAGCGCTTCCTCCACCGTTCAAGTGTTCCATCTCCTTGCTGGTACCCGCTCCCATACCTCCGGCACTATCTCTTGTACTGTTAGTCCATTGATCCACCAATCCGTCCAGAAGAACATGGATTTCCCATCACCAATTTTAATAAGCGCGAAACTCTGAAAGATTTGATGTGTCTATTGCTTTCAGTCCGATTAAGCCACTCCCATCGTGCCCTGAGGGCAACTCCCCGCAGCTGTAGGTTCTTGAACCCAAGCTCTCCATAAGCATTCACCTAAAAAAAATTAGTGAAAATTAGAGAAGAGAGAGAATGGGCATGTGATCGTTCATATAAAGATAGGAATTATCAATTTGAAAGTCTAACTGAAGTTGACCAGACATATCGGATTATGCGAAGGTGGCCGCTTCACCCACGATGGCCTTGATGATCTGTAAGTACAGGTTGATAGACATTGTAACCAACGGGTCGTCCCTGTCCGCTGAAACAAGCTTGTTCACGTGCTTGACAAGTAAGCAGCACAAGGGGAGCGTTGCGACGGCTGAAAATATTATTTCGCTCCTCGGGGTTGATAGACATTGTAGCATAGTACAGGTTGATAGACATTGTAACCAACGGGTCGTCCCTGTCCGCTGAAACAAGCTTGTTCACGTGCTTGACAAGTAAGCAGCACAAGGGGAGCGTTGCGACGGCTGAAAATATTGTTTCGCTCCTCGGGGCAAATGGGTAAGAAACCTGAAAAATGAACTCATGGCATATATTAAACAAAATGGACCGTTGCTGACAACCAGAGTTGCAACATAGTTGTGGCGCATGTAGAAGATATACCTGCGTCACTAGATAAACCGTCAAAGAAGTGGTTGCGCTGACTACTGCGGGTAAGAAGAATGTCAGATTTGAAGCTTTAGATGGTGCCAAAAAGCAGAAGGACGCTAGGCTTAACGATCCGCAACTAGTCAGCATTGGCACAAGAAATCCATAATTTAGGCTCTCCAATTTTTTTTCTTCAATGCATATGCAAATCATGGGGGGGGGGTGCCCCCCCCCCCACATGCAGTAAGCTCCGCCAGTGGAAAGATGATAGGATGAAGGATGTTTTTACCTGGTGCGGGAACAAGAAGAAGGACGAGGAAGACGGCCCACGACATCACTTTGTTCCTCTGGAACCACAAACGTGCTCCCGGATCCTCATACAGACGGCGGCAACGCTGGAGGATAAGCTGAACTACCCCGTGAAGACGATGTAGAGCTTCATCAGGATTGCCGCCCTTCTCGGCCTCGATGCCGTCGCCACTCTCGCTCCCGCCTCCAAGTCAAGGCACACGTCGACTGGCTCCAGCTTCACCAGCATCTTCCCCGGAGCCGAGCTCTGCGCTGGAACGGATGCAGACCGGACCAGCGACAACCGCTTTGCTGCGGGCGCGCGCTCAGAGGAGGAGTGGTGCATCATCGGTGACTCGGTGTGCTTGTTCTGCTTGCACTGCCGGTGAATGGTTCGGTGCAAGAGTGGTGCAGAATTCAGTTTACCCAGTTTATATTACACTGACCGATTCCAACTGGCATGTTTTACATACGCGGCAATGAAGCCATCGTCAGGTAGCACCAGAAGTCAAAAGAACTTGTCAAAAGAACTTGGCCTGATTTAGAAGGCCGGCAGCTCCGAATGTGCTGTATATTAGACGATCAAACGACGAGGCAATGCGTGTGGCAATCCAAAGGTTGTACTTCTTAATCTGGCGGGGTACAGTTAGTCATCTCCGATTTTGGTTCGAATGGTGCTCATGGTGATGGTGACCGGTCTGAGGAAGCTATGTACCTTGGTGTGCAATATTTTTTACGGCGAGCCTCGTCGTGAGCTATGTCAATTCTTTTAAGACATGCTCTGCCGGCTGCGTCATGAGTAGGATGGTCCATGGCTGTGTTGTGGAGATTTTAATGAGGTGCTTCTAGGACAAACAATGTGGGTCAATTGATCGATAGGATGCTCAGATGGAGCTTTTTAGAAACTGCCTTGATGCCTTGCAATTCGGTAGATCTTGGTTTTTCGGGACCAAGGTAATTTACGTGGTCAAACATTTAGGATTTTCAGTTTAATATCCAAGTCAGACTTTACAGAGAGGAGCATGCTTCAGGGCTCTCCCTAACTGAAATTAAGGGGTTATATTCGGGGTTTTTCTTACGTTGGATCCACCGAAACCCATACCAAGCTCATGTATACTTGTATGTATAAATATTGTATATATACCCTTTTATATGTGGTGCCTTTTCGGCTCATATTGCGCCACGTACGCACGTGCCATTACGAGTACCGAGTATGCCATACGTACAAAATTGGCTCGTATAAGACAATGTGGGCCATACAGGTCTGTACACATATGTCAGATTTGTTGAAATTATGATTGTGCCCCCGTTTATGAAGAGGTATGGGAGGATCTCCACCGTCCTTCTATTTGACGCGTCCAGAATTTTTCCAAAGAATGAGCACCAGAGCAGACGTCCACAGAGAGGTAACGTACAAGGGATTCTCCCCTCTATGTACGTGGAGGTCAAACTAAGTAATATTAACCACATATTCTTCTTGTTTTCTACATGCACTTACAGTAGCTTATTGGAGTGTCAAAGAATTAAAGAGAAGAGATGCATGTTCCCAATGTAGTATAACATCACAAATACATTGGGAACATGCATCTCTTCTCTTTAATTTTGATCTCAAATAAGATAAGTGCATGTAGAAAACAAGAAAAATATGTGGTTAATATTATTGGGTTTGATTTCCGTGCAATCAGAGAGATGCAATTAAAGTGCATTGGGAAGATAGAAGTACACTCTTTTATGAACAAAGTTTAGGGCTAGATGTTCACTTATTTAAAGACGGAGGGAGTAGATTAGTAATATGTGCATGTTAATTACTACATGTTACTACTCTATATTACTTCCCACTATGACTAGTCTAACTCTCACTCATTAATAATTAGTACACTAATAGTATTTTACGAGCAGTGAAAGTTACTAAAACGGACATGTAGTATTAAGAAAATGACAATAAATGAGACAGAACCTTATAATCTCTTTTTAATCTCTCGAGCCTTATAATTCCTAGCGAGCGAGTATCACATGATCAATTTCTACGGTGGCGACGCGGGGTATACCAATTTGATATCATACGTGTTGCTTCACTTTTCTATAGAATTAATCAAATGTAGTAACTCTGTCCATAAATAGATGTCCTGGATTTGATTGTATCTGGAGGTCCAAATTTTTAAAAAATTAAATACATCTATTTATGAACGAAGAAAGTAGAAAAGCTTGATTTAGGTACTTATTTATAAGCACATTTATTCGTGGACGGAGGTGAGTATGACGTAGAGGAGACGTGGAATCCTGACCGGCTATTCTTCAGCGAAAAATCGGATGCGATCTTGTAAGGGCATCTCCAGCGGCGTGACACAAACGGACGTTGAGCGAGCGTTTGCGTCCGTGCAGACCGGAAATGCGTCTGGCACCACCTCCAGCGGGGCGACGCAAAGTGACCGTCCGCGCAGACGCAAACCTGGCCAAATATGCGCCAGGTTTGAGTCTCCACGGACGCTCCGCGGTCGCGCCTAGCGTCCGCTCGCTTCCCCACGGGCCCTCATGACAGCGACCCAGGTTCGATCGGCCTCGAATTCACAACGCGCGCCGGTGTGGCAACCGCGGCGATCAACCGCCGCAATGGAGCGCCGAACCGCCGCGGAAGAGCAACCGCCGGTCTCTTCGGTATACGCGCCGCCGTTAATCCCCGCACATTATAACCCCCGCGTCTACGGTAATTCAAGTTCAACCGCCTCATTCGTCTTCCTCTTCTTCTTCTTCTCCAACACCGGCACATCATGAGCGACTACACGCTGCCGTCCGACTTGAAGAGCGAGGGCAAGCCGCCCGGATTTCTGCATTGGTGGGAATTCCTTGCGACGCCAAGCGATCCGGGCTCCACGCCCAACGACCCTGCCTCCACGCCGAGTGAGGAGGAGGAGGACGGAGGTGGCAATGGCAGCGAAGGCCAGGAGGAGGACGGAGGCGGCGCTGCCAGCGATGCCGAGGACGAGGAGGAGGACTCCGACACCAAGTTCGCCCGGTTGGAGGCGCAGGAGGCGGCGGACGACAAGGCGGAGGCAAGGAAGAAGTCCATGGCGCGGGCGGCGCGTCGTCGTCCGTTCACCGACGACGACGATGAAGACGTCATTTCTTCCAGTTCCGATGAGGAGGTGACAAGCAAGAGGCGCAGGAGTTTCGACGACGAGGCAGGGCCTTCTAACAAGAAGGCCAAAAAATAGTTTTAGTTTATATGTTTTTAAATTTGTTTTTCTTTGTATGCTAAATATGTTTGAATCTATTCGATTGAAGTATCCGGTTAATTGTTTAGGCTATAATCTATTCGATTGGAGCAACATGACATGATTGAGTACTACTTTTTCGCGTTTAAACTTGCTCATTCAACAAAAATGAAAAGAAGTAGCACCAAAAAATACACTTGCATGTCTAAAATGCGTCGGACCGCTGGAGGTAGCCCCCGACGCAAATGGACATTTCGCCCCTGACGGTTATTTTGGTGTCCGCCAGGCGATGCAAACGAACGCCAGCGGATAATTTGGACGTCCAAAATGCGTCGCGCCGCTGGAGATGTCCTAAGTTTTATTTCATGGTCCTTGATGTTGCAGGACATGCATTGAGCAGCCCCACCGACGATGGACCATGAGGTTGATGACTGGGTACTTGCATTCACATGAGACATTGTGTGTCTCCGTCCACCAAATTTATTCTACTAGGGGACGAGGAAAATAAAAAAGCTTGCCCAAACATTGAGCACCTAATTAACCTAGCATTATGATGATACTTAGATGCTCTCCATCTGGTTCTGCTTTCCGTAGCAATCCAAGCATGTAAAGCCAAGATCACGAACAACAAAAAAAGCTCTCGGTTCCAAACACCTACCGGTAAAAAGTAATTCAGTCGGCACAGCATCATCGTCCTAAGAGCATCTCCAGTCGCGTCTCACAAAGTATCCTCAAACCACGCCGGATTGAGCGTTTGGGGGACGTGTTTTGTTGGTGTCGTGTTTGGGGGACGTCGCTCCCCAGCCGCGTCTCCCAAATACCGCCCCCAAACATTAAAAATACTTCTTTTTTAACATAGAATCATTTATCAAATATAGCATATGAATAAAAATATTTGCGAGGATTATTTTCAAATTAAAATACAACAAACAATAAAACAAGTAAATAAATATAATAAATAAGACTAGATGCTACATCAAGGTGCCACGGTATTTCCGTTGATCCTCCACAAATGCTCAACGAGATCAGTTTGAAGTTGTTCATGAACATTGCTGTCACGGATCTCTGCGTGCATGGTGAGGAAATCAACAAAATCTGCAGGCAACTCATGATCAACCTCCGCAAGAGGGCCCTCACACTCATAGGGACCAACATGTGTCCTGGCATGATTCTTGCGGTCATCCTCGATGATCATGTTGTGCATGATTACACAAGCCTGCATCACCTCCCACATTTGCTCGTGAGACCAGCTTAGAGCAGGGTACAAATTATGCTTGAAGCACACCAAATGCCCGCTCGACATCCTTCCTGCAAGCCTCCTGTCGCGTAGCAAAGTGGGAATTCTTCAGACCTGATGGATTCGAGATTGTTTTGACAAAAGTGGCCCATTTTGGATATATACCATCGGCTAGATAATAGATAATAGCCTTTGGTATATTCGTGGCCATTGATCTCGTAGTTGCATGGTGGAGCATGCCCTTCCACTAGTCTGCTGAACACCGGAGACTGCTGCGACACGTTGATGTCATTGTGTGATCCCGCCATGCCAAAGAAAGAATGCCAAATCCACAGATCATAATCTGCCACAGCTTCAAGCACCACACTGCAATATCCATGACGCCCTTTATATATACCTTGCCAAGCAAACGGGCAGTTCTTCCATGCCCAGTGCATGCAATCGATGCTTCCAAGCATTCCAGGAAATCCTCTGGCAGCATTTTGTGCCATGATCCTTGCAGTCTCTTTCTCAGTTGGCCCTCTCAAGTAGTATTGCCAAACTTTCCCACCACAGCTCGGTAAAATTTGTACATGCACTCAATGGCAGTAGACTCACTCATGCGAAGGTAGTGTCCTGTGTATCGGTAGGTGCTCCGTATGCAAGCATCCTCATGGCGGCGGTGCACTTCTGAATCGACGAGAACCCGACAACGCCTACAGCGTCGAGCTTGAGCTTGAACTAAGGGTCTAACTCTCGAATGTCGTGGAGGATATTCATGAACAGCCCCTTGCTCATCCTGTACCGGCGCCAAAAATTTTCGGCATGTGTTGCATCGTCGGTGAAGTGGGTTGTGCAGCATGGCATGCCCCTCCATCCTCTGCCGGGGCTTGGACTTCCTTCTCCCCGGCCTTGATCCTCCGCGGCGCGGCCTCTTCCTCTTCTCCGCCTCGGCGTCAAGCATGTCCTGGAGGGACGCGATGATCAGCAAATGCTCCCGGTAGTCGTCGTCGAAGGCTTGCTCGTCCTCCAGCAGCAGGGCAATGATGGCGTGTATTTCACACGTTCGTTGGGCAACCCCAAGAGGAAGGTATGATGCGCACAGCAGCAAGTTTTCCCTCAGAAAGAAACCAAGGTTTATCGAACCAGGAGGAGCCAAGAAGCACGTTGAAGGTTGATGGCGGCGGGATGTAGTGCGGCGCAACACCAGGGATTCCGGCGCCAACGTGGAACCCGCACAACACAACCAAAGTACTTTGCCCCAACGAAACAGAGTGAGGTTGTCAATCTCACCGGTTTGCCGTAACAAAGGATTAACCGTATTGTGTGGAAGATGATTGTTTGCAGAGAAAATAGTAAAAACAAGTATTGCAACAGATTTGTATTTCAGTATTAAAAGAATGGACCGGGGTCCACAGCTCACTAGAGGTGTCTCTCCCATAAGATAAAAGCATGTTGGGTGAACAAATTACAGTCGGGCAATTGACAAATAGAGAGGGCATAACAATGCACATACATGACATGATAAGTATAGTGAGATTTAATTGGGCATTACGACAAAGTACATAGACCGCCATCCAACCGCATCTATGCCTAAAAAGTCCACCTTCAAAGTTATCATCCGAACCCCTCCAAGCATTAAGTTGCTAACAACAGTACAATTGCATTAAGTATGGTGCGTAATGTAATCAACAACTACATCCTCGGACATAGCGCCAATGTTTTATCCCTAGTGGCAACAAGACAACACAACCTTAGAACTTTCGTCACTCGTCCCGGTGTCAATGCAGTGCATGAACCCACTATCGAGCATAAGTACTCCCTCTTGGAGTTAAAAGTAAAAACTTGGCCGGAGCCTCTACTAGTAACGGAGAGCATGCAAGATCATAAACAACACATATGTAATAACTTGATAATTAACATGACATGGTATTCTCTATCCATCGGATCCCGACAAACACAACATATAGAATTACAGATAGATGATCTTGATCATGTTAGGCAGCTCACAAGATCCAACAATGAAGCACAATGAGGAGAAGACAACCATCTAGCTACCGCTATGGACCCATAGTCCAGGGGTGAACTACTCACTCATCACTCCGGAGGCGACCATGGCGGTGTAGAGTCCTCCGGGAGATGAATCCCCTCTTCGGCAGTGGTGCCGGAGGAGATTTCCGTAATCCCCCGAGATGGGATCGGCGGCGGCGGCGTCTCGCAAGGTTTTCCGTATCGTGGTTTTTCGCATCGTGGGTTTCGCGACGGAGGCTTTAAGTAGGCGGAAGGGCGAGTCGGGGGCCGACGAGGGGCCACACCATAGGCGGCGCGGGCCCCCCGGGCCGCGCCGCTTGTGGTGTCGCCACCTCGTGGCTCCACTTCGTATGTTCTTCGGTCTTCTCGGAAGCTCCGTGGAAAAATAGGCCCCCGGGTCTTTGTTTCGTCCAATTCCGAGAATATTTCGTTACTAGGATTTCTGAAACCAAAAACAGCGTAAAAACGTGAACCGGCACTTCGGCATCTTGTTAATAGGTTAGTTCCGTAAAATGCACGAATATGACATAAAGTGTGCATAAAACATGTAGGTATCATCAATAATATGGCATAGAACATAAGAAATTATCGATACGTCGGAGACGTATCAAGCATCCCTAAGCTTAGTTCTCGCTCGTCCCGAGCAGTGTAAAACGATAACAAAGATAATTTCTGAAGTGACATGCCATCATAAACTTGATCATACTATTTGTAAACATATGTAATGAATGCAGCGATCAAAACAATGGTAATGACATGAGTAAACAAGTGAATCATAAAGCAAAGACTTTTCATGAATAGTACTTCAAGACAAGTATTAATAAGTCTTGCATAAGAGTTAACTCATAAAGCAATAAATCAAAGTAAAGGTATTGAAGCAACACAAAGGAAGAATAAGTTTCAGCGGTTGCTTTCAACTTGTAACATGTATATCTCATGGATAATTGTCAACATAGAGTAATATAACAAGTACAATATGCAAATATGTAGGAATCAATGCACAGCTCACACAAGTGTTTGCTTCTTGAGGTGGAGAGAAATAGGTGAACCGACTCAACATAAAAGTAAAGAGAATGGTCCTTCAAAGAGGAAAGCATCGATTGCTATATTTGTGCTAGAGCTTTTATTTTGAAAACATGAAACAATTTTGTCAACGGTAGTAATAAAGCATATGAGTTATGAAAGTTATATCTTACAAGTTGCAAGTCTCATGCATAGTATACTAATAGTGCCCGCACCTTGTCCTAATTAACTTGGACTACCGGATCTTTGCAATGCACATGTTTTGACCAAGTGTCACAATGGGGTACCTCCATGTCGCCTCGTACAAAGGTCTAAGGAGAAAGCTCGCATTTTGGATTTCTCGCTCTTGATTATTCTCAACTTAGACATCCATACCGGGACAACATGGACAACAGTATAATGGACTCCTCTTTAATGCATAAGCATGTGGCAACAATTATTATTCTCTTACGAGATTGAGGATATATGTCCAAACTGAAACTTCCACCATGAATCATGGCTTTAGTTAGCGGCCCAAAGTTCTTCTCTAACAATATGCATGCTCCAACCATAAAGGTGGTAGATCTCTCTTACTTCAGACAAGACGGACATGCATAGCAACTCACATGATATCCAACAAAGAATAGTTGATGGCGTCCCCGTAAACATGGTTATCGCTCAACAAGCAACTTAATAAGAGATAAAGTGCATAAGTACATATTCAATACCACAATAGTTTTTAAGCTATTTGTCCCATGAGCTATATATTGCAAAGGTGAATGATGGAATTTTAAAGGTAGCACTCAAGCAATTTACTTTGGAATGGCGGATAAATACCATGTAGTAGGTAGGTATGGTGGACACAAATGGCATAGTGGTTGGCTCAAGTATTTTGGATGCATGAGAAGTATTCCCTCTCGATACAAGGTTTGGGCTAGCAAGGTTATTTGAAACAAACACAAGGATGAACGGTACAGCAAAACTCACATAAAAGACATATGGTAAACATTATAAGACTCCATACCGTCTTCCTTGTTGTTCAAAACTCAATACTAGATGTTATCTAGACTCTAGAGAAACCAAATATGCAAACCAAATTAGCAAGCTCTAAGTATTTCTTCATTAATGGGTGCAAAGTATATGATGCAAGAGCTTAAACATGAGCACAACAATTGCCAAGTATCAAATTATCCAAGACATTATAGCAATTTACTACATGTAGTATTTTCCAATTTCAACCATATAGCAATTTAACGAAGCAGAAACTTCGCCATGAATACTATGAGTAGAGCCTAAGGACATATTTGTCCAGATGCTACAGCGGAGCGTGTCTCTCTCCCATAAAGTGAATGCTAGGATCCATTTTATTCAAACAAAACAAAAAACAAAACAAACCGACGCTCCAAGCAAAGTGCATAAGATGTGACGGAATAAAAATATAGTTTCAGGGAGGAACTCGATAATGTTGTCGATGAAGAAGGGGATGCCTTGGGCATCCCCAAGCTTAGACGCTTGAGTCTTCTTATAATATGCAGGGGTGAACCACCGGGCATCCCCAAGCTTAGAGCTTTCACTCTCCTTGATCATATTGCATCATAATCCTCTCTTGATCCTTGAAAACTTCCTCCACACCAAACTCGAAACAACTCATTAGAGGGTTAGTGCATAATAAAAATTCACATGTTCAGAGGTGACACAATCATTATTAACACTTCTGGACATTGCATAAAGCTACTGGACATTAGTGGATCAAAGAAATTCATTCAACATAGCAAAAGAGGCAATGCGAAATAAAAGACAGAATCTGTCAAAACAGAACAGTCCGTAAAGATGGATTTTATTAGGCCACCAGACTTGCTCAAACGAAAATGCTCAAATTGAATGAAAGTTGCGTACATATCTGAGGATCATGCTCGTAAATTGGCGTAATTTTCTGAGCTACCTACAGGGAGATAGACCCAGATTCGTGACAGCAAAGAAATCTGGAACTGCGCAGTAATCCAAATCTAGTACTTACTTTTCTATCAAAGTCTTTACTTGGCACAACAAAACTTAAAACTAAGATAAGGAGAGGTTGCTACAGTAGTAAACAACTTCCAAGACATAAATATAAAACAAAAATACTGGAGTAAAAACATGGGTTGTCTCCCATAAGCGCTTTTCTTTAACGCCTTTCAGCTAGGCGCGTAAAGTGTATCTCAAGTAACATCGAGAGATGAAGCATCAACATCATAATTTTTTCTAATAATAGAATCATAAGGTACCTTCATTCTCTTTCTAGGGAAGTGTTCCATACCTTTCTTGAGAGGAAATTGATATTTAATATTACCTTCCTTCATATCAATAGTAGCACCAACGGTTCGGAGAAAAGGTCTTCCCAATATAATGGGGCAAGATGCATTGCATTCAATATCCAAGACAACAAAATCAACGGGGACAAGGTTATTGTTAACCATAATATGAACATTATCAACTTTCCCCAAAGGTTTCTTTTTAGCATTATCAGCGAGATTAACATCCAAATAACAATTCTTCAATGGTGGCAAGTCAAGCATATCATAGACTTTTTTAGGCATAACGAAATACTTGCACCAAGATCACATAAGGCATTACAATCAAAATCTTTGACTCTCATTTTAATGATGGGCTCCCAACCATCCTCTAGCTTTCTAGGAATAGAAGTTTCAAGTTTTAGTTTCTCTTCTCTAGCTTTTATGAGAGCATTTGTAATATGTTTTGTGAAAGCCAAATTTATAGCACTAGCGTTGGGACTTTTAGCAAGTTTTTGTAAGAACTTTATAACTTCAGAGATATGGCAATCATCAAAATCTAAATCATTACAATCTAAAGCAATGGGATTATCATCCCCAAGGTTGGAAAAAATTTCAGCAGCTTTATCACAAGCAGCTTCAAGTAGCTTTAGCAGTTTCGAGTAATTTTGCCCGCTTTGCACTAGGAGTAGAAGCATTGCCAACACCAATTATTTTACCATTGATAGTAGGAGGTGCAGCAACATATGAATCATTAGCATTGCTAGTGGTGGTAATAGTCCAAACTTTAGCTACATTTTCCTTTTTAGCTAGTTTTTCATTTTCTTCTCTATCCCACCTAGCACGCAGTTCAGCCATTAATCTTATATTCTCATTAATTCTAACTTGGATGGCATTTGCTGTAGTAACAATTTTATTTTCAATATCCCTATTAGGCATAACTTTCGATTTCAAAAGATCAACATCGAGGCAAGACTATCAACTCTAGAAACAAGAATATCAATTTTATTGAGCTTTTCCTCAACGATTTGTTAAAGGCAGTTTGTGTACTAATAAATTCTTTAAGCATGGCTTCAAGTCCAGGGGGTGTATTCCTATTATTATTGTAAGAATTCCCATAAGAATTAGCATAACCGTTACCATTATTATAAGGATATGGCCTATAGTTATTACTAGAATTGTTCCGATAAGCATTGTTGTTGAAATTATTATTTTTAATGAAGTTTACATCAACATGTTCTTCTTGGGCAACCAATGAAGCTAATGGAACATTATTAGGATCAACATTAGTCCTATCATTCGCAAGCATAGACATAATAGCATCAACCTTATCATTCAAGGAAGAGGATTCTTCAACAGAATTTACCTTCTTACCTTGTGGAGTTCTTTCCGTGTGCCATTCAGAGTAATTAACCATCATATTATCAAGGAGCTTTGTTGCTTCACCAAGAGTGATGGACATAAAGGTACCTCTAGCAGCTGAATTCAATAAATTCCGCGAAGAAAAATTTAGTCCTGCATAGAAGGTTTGGATGATCATCCAAGTAGTCGATCCATGGGTTGGGCAATTTTTAACCGGAGATTTCATTCTTTCCCAAGCTTGAGCAACATGTTCATTATCCAATTGTTTTAAATTCATTATGCTACTCCTCAAAGATATAATTTTAGCAGGGGGATAATATCTACCAATAAAAGCATCCTTGCATTTAGTCCAGGAATCAATACTATTCTTAGGCAGAGATAGCAACCAATCTTTAGCTCTTCCTCTTAATGAGAAAGGGAACAATTTTAATTTTATAATGTCACCATCTACATCTTTATACTTTTGCATTTCATATAGTTCAACAAAATTATTGAGATGGGCAGCAGCATCATCAGAACTAACACTAGAAAATTGCTCTCGCATAACAAGATTTAGTAAAGCAGGTTTAATTTCAAAGAATTCCGCTGTAGTAGCAGGTGGAGCAATAGGTGTGCATAAGAAATCATTATTATTTGTGCTAGTGAAGTCACACAACTTAGTATTTTCAGGGTTGGCCATTTTAGCAGTAGTAAATAAAGCAAACTAGATAAAGTAAATGCAAGTAAACTAATTTTTTGTGTTTTTGATATAGCAAACAAGACAAGAAATAAAGTAAAGCTAGCAACTGATTTTTTTGTGTTTTGATATAATGCAGCAAACAAAGTAGTAAATAAAATAAAGCAAGACAAAAACAAAGTAAAGAGATTGAGAAGTGGAGACTCCCCTTGCAGCGTGTCTTGATCTCCCCGGCAACGGCGCCGTAAAAAGAGCTTGATGGCGTGTATTTCACACGTTCGTTGGGCAACCCCAAGAGGAAGGTATGATGCGCACAGGAGCAAGTTTTCCCTCAGAAAGAAACCAAGGTTTATCGAACCAGGAGGAGCCAAGAAGCACGTTGAAGGTTGATGGCGGCGGGATGTAGTGCGGCGCAACACCAGGGATTCCGGCGCCAACGTGGAACCCGCACAACACAACCAAAGTACTTTGCCCCAACGAAACAAGTGAGGTTGTCAATCTCACCGGCTTGCTGTAACAAAGGATTAACCGTATTGTGTGGAAGATGATTGTTTGCGAGAGAAAATAGTAAAAACAAGTATTGCAAGCAGATTTGTATTTCAAGTATTAAAAGAATGGACCGGGGTCCACAGCTCACTAGAGGTGTCTCTCCCATAAGATAAAAGCATGTTGGGTGAACAAATTACGGTCGGGCAATTGACAAATAGAGAGGGCATAACAATGCACATACATGACATGATAAGTATAGTGAGATTTAATTGGGCATTACGACAAAGTACATAGACCGCCATCCAACTCGCATCTATGCCTAAAAAGTCCACCTTCGAGGTTATCATCCGAACCCCTCCAGCATTAAGTTGCTAACAACGGACAATTGCATTAAGTATGGTGCGTAATGTAATCAACAACTACATCCTCGGACATAGCGCCAATGTTTTATCCCTAGTGGCAACAAGCACAACACAACCTTAGAACTTTCTGTCACCGTCCCGTGTGTCAATGCGGGCATGAACCCACTATCGAGCATAAGTACTCCCTCTTGGAGTTAAAAGTAAAAACTTGGCCGAGCCTCTACTAGTAACGGAGAGCATGCAAGATCATAAACAACACATATGTAATAACTTGATAATTAACATGACATGGTATTCTCTATCCATCGGATCCCGACAAACACAACATATAGAATTACAGTTAGATGATCTTGATCATGTTAGGCAGCTCACAAGATCCAACAATGAAGCACAATGAGGAGAAGACAACCATCTAGCTACTGCTATGGACCCATAGTCCAGGGGTGAACTACTCACTCATCACTCCGGAGGCGACCATGGCGGTGTAGAGTCCTCCGGGAGATGAATCCCCTCTCCGGCAGGGTGCCGGAGGAGATCTCCGTAATCCCCCGAGATGGGATCGGCGGCGGCGGCGTCTCGCAAGGTTTTCCGTATCGTGGTTTTTCGCATCGTGGGTTTCGCGACGGAGGCTTTAAGTAGGCGGAAGGGCGAGTCGGGGGCCGACGAGGGGGCCACACCATAGGCGGCGCGGGCCCCCCCGGGCCGCGCCGCCTTGTGGTGTCGCCACCTCGTGGCCCCACTTCGTATGTTCTTCGGTCTTCCGGAAGCTCCGTGGAAAAATAGGCCCCCGGGTCTTTGTTTCGTCCAATTCCGAGAATATTTCGTTACTAGGATTTCGAAACCAAAAACAGCAGAAAACGTGAACCGGCACTTCGGCATCTTGTTAATAGGTTAGTTCCAGAAAATGCACGAATATGACATAAAGTGTGCATAAAACATGTAGGTATCATCAATAATATGGCATAGAACATAAGAAATTATCGATACGTCGGAGACGTATCAGGCAACCATCTCATCATCGCTATCCATGTATAAAAGCAAAATCAATGGCTAAAATTGCGCCGAGGCAAACGACACAACGAATAGCGGCCAATCGCGCATACCAGCCAAGTCGTCGAGCACCTTGTGTGCGCGGAGGTGTGGCGGATTTGACGCCGCGTTCTATGACGCGATGGCCAAGCGGCGGCGGCGGAACGACCGGCGGGAGCGCCAGCCGCGGCGACGGCGCCGACTCTCAGAAGAGATCAGACGCTCAAACGGCCGGCAAATCCTGCGGCAGCGGAGAGGTGGGAGGCGCGGGAAGGAAGGAGCGACGAGAAAAAAGGCGCGAATCAACGGTTTATACAACACGTCGCCGACATGTGGGAGCCCGCGTCGCTTCGCGTCGCTTTTCGTTGTGTCCGGCGTGCCCGAAGCGTCCCCTGTGGGACTGGTACGGCCTCGGGGCGCCGGACACAGTATCGGGGCGCCCCGGACAAAAATGGGCTTTGGTGAACGCGGCTGGAACCGTTTTTTGATCTGGCGCGCCCCAAATTGGTTTGGGGCATGCTTTTGGGGACGCTTTGGGGGACATGACCGGTGATGCTCTAAGTTGTTAGTGTGACATCATCAGCTGAACTAAAACCTTGTATTCTACTCATCTCATGTTTTGCCGTTACTCCGACACGTCTCATGTTTCGACGCGCGGTGCCGCACGCTGACTCGGATCCATGCGACATCCTCATCAGACTGCTCGTAGTGGAAGTAACATAACTAGTAACATCACACATCTCAAGGTATTTTGGTGACATGGAATGTCAATAAATGAAGAAAGAGAGTGAGGTGGTAACTAGTTATGTTACCATAACATCACACACCTCAAGGCAAAATGAGTCTACAACATAATAAATGACACAATGCATGACATCACATATACTACTACCACTATAAAGGTAGTAACCTAGACTAGTAACATGACATATGTTACTAGTCTAAGTTACTCCCCACTATGATCAGCCTCAGGTGCTGCTGCAAGAGCGGTGATATTTTAGTACTACGAGCTAGGACCGGGACGTTAGTAAGTGGGCCCAGGCTTTGGCACTTGATGCATCCGTGTCTGTCACTTTGTGTCGGCTGGAGAAGCTTGGGATCTGATCTCTAGTAGTCGACGAGACGACGAGTCGACGTCGAATGCGGCGAAGACATGGCACGTTTATCTCTCTCAATCTACAATAAATCGTTTATCTATCTAGTCGCTCATACGTGGTGATGGCAAACACAAGTTTCGGCTCGTGCAGCATGGTCGCTAATTTGTCCAAGGTTGGGGCCGGCTGTCCAGTCTACACACGTGTCTAAAGTTTGCACACCTTGCAATTGCAGGTACACGTCACTCACGCCACGTACCAATGGCGAGATCGAGCGTACATACAGCATGGACGGGCCATCATGGAGTTCGGCGATCAGTTGAGTACGTATACGTGGCCGATCCTTCGTCTTCTTCTTTTTCTGGAAGGAAGAACCTGGGCCGTTTCGTCCACTGACAAAGACCTTCCTTTTCCTTAGGATGGTACAAACGGAGGCTATCAGTAGATTTGACCTATACCGTCAGTCTGTCCATCCTCTGATCATCGCCACATTGTTCAGATTGTAGAGTGCGTGGCAGTAGTATTGCCGAAACGCTTTTGAATTGATAAAAGGACGACCAGGCACAGACGAGAGTGGACAGATGGAGACCGAGCTACATGTAGCTTTTATTTTGCATAATTCAGAAGTCATATTTTTAAGTTTTTAAAAAAATTGAAAAAAATCCTAGATGTAACCAATTATGAAATCTACAAACATGCAAAATCTCAATGTGAAATTCTTAGTATTTTAGGCTACACAAAAATGATAAATGTGTGAATCTGAAAATAGTGAATAGTGCATAATTCAAAACAATAAAACCTGTCAGATTTTGTCATTTTTTGTGTAGCCTACAATATAAAGAATTTCATATTTTTGTGTAGTGTACAATACAAAGAATTTTACATTGATATTTTGCATGTTTGTAGATTTCATCATTGGCTACATCAATAATTTTTTTCAGAAACATAAAACTATGATTTCTAAATTTAAAAAATAAAAAGCTACATGTAACCCGGCCTCCGTTTGCGTTTTCGAGGCACAGATCCACAATCGACTTATATATACCATGCATAAAGTTACAATAAATATCCATTCTCAAGCTGATGTGGAGACCACCAAAACCTTAGATACTTAGATGCATGCACAAGCCTCACCTAACGTTACGGATCCTGGCGTGAGCGAGACGGGACCTTCCAGTTGCTAAACGAACCTTCTAGATAAGGTAGATACACAACATGCATACGAGTCTAGTACCAGGTTACCGTCGCCGTCGCGTCGCACTGCTCCGATCCGGAGACACGAATGTTGTTGCTGTTAGATGTATATATCTGTATATTGTAGTTTCTCCATATGTTAGGGGGTTTTCTGCATATGTTCACCTGTACATGTACTATATATTGTGGCCTTTGGCGTCCTGGTAATACAACAAGCATATTTCCCTAACATGGTATCAGAGCCGAAATTGGTTCTCTAAAAATTCCCGGCCGACGTCGCTTGTCCGTCTTGCCGTTCGTCTGCTTCTCTCCGTCGCGCCGATTCCGTCGCCCGCCTCCGGATCTCCTCGCTCGGCCGCCTCCCGATTCTGATCTCCCCGCTCGGCCGCATCCGCTTGGCCCGCTCGGCCGATCCCCCGCTCGCTCGGTCGATCCCGTCCCCGCTCGGCCGATCCCACGGAGCGGCAGGACGCCGACGCCTGCCCGCCCACGCCCGGCCGATCTCTGCATGCTCCCGATCCCGCCCCTGCCTGCTCTCTGCTCTGTGCGTGGTCTTCGCCCACGCGCCGCGTGCTGCTCCAGGCCGTCGTGCTACACTTGCTCCCGGCCCGATTCTCCGTCTGTTCCGCGCTTCCCAGGCTTGCCGATCTCCCTGGCCCGTGCTGAGATCGGTTTGATTTCCTTGGCCGTGAGTTGACTTCCAGGAAAAAAAAAAGAGCAAAAAAAAATTTCTGTCGTCGGCTGTTGTTACCCGATGTCTTCTTTCGCTGATCCCGCCTTATCTTTGGGCCTCCCTTCCGTACTTGGTATTTATCCGCTGCCTCCGTGTATGACGCATTGGCGGATCTAGGATTTTAAATCAGGGTGGTCCATCTTCAAAAAAAATTGGACACAAACAAACAAATGTAATTGAGACCATTGGTATTACTTTGGAGACAATCGTCCAAAACACTAACACCCATCTTGTTTCTCAACTTGCTCTTGACAAAACTCATCGCAGAAAATGCTCTTTCGACATTTGTTGTCACCACTGGAAAAGCAATACCAATTTGAGAAACAAGTACACCAAATTATGAACGATATGCCTCCTTGTTTCTAGCTTATCAATTCATTATCCATAACTTTACATTTAGAAAATTAGGCATAACAATGAGAAAAATCTGAAATTTCTTAATTGCTAGGGTTGGAGGATGAAGTGGGGCTGCTGGCCTGCTGCATGCTTGCCTTCTCCACGCCACTGGAGCGACGAACGGACGGAGCAGGGCTGGAACAAACGCCGGTCGCCGGTGGCCTCCCTACTCTTCCTACTGCCTAGGGTTCAGGCCTTCGGGGCAGGGGAGCTGGGGAAGGGATCAGGGGAAGGGCGTCCGGGACAGGCTGATTGCAGCGGAGAGTGGCGGTGGCCGGCCGCAGGTTGGCCATTGGCGTGCTGGAGGCGAGCCGGCGGTGAGGGCGCGAGGCGAGCAGGGCGGGCACCTAGCGCTGGCGGCGATGGGACGAGCGACGGGGGCTCGTTCTCATCCAGAAACGAACCAATGATGGGGGCTCGCTCGGGTGGTCTTTGTTGGGTCGAAATTTTGCTCAGATGGGCTTTTCCATTTTCTTTCCTATATGGTATATGGGCCAAATCGAAATTCCAGGGTGGTCCATGGACCACCCTGGCCACCCTCCACATCCGCCAATGGTATGACGACTAGCCATTCTTCGTCGCCGTTTGCGGCCTCTTCACGCGACTCTGCCCGCGCTTCACCGACTTTTGCGGCCTCTTCATGCGGCTCTGCCCGCGCTTAGCCGACTTCGTCTACGTCGGCCAGCCGCTCTACATCGACTTTTGCGGCCTCTTCATGCGGCTCTGCCCGCGCTTCGCCGACTTCGTCTACGTCGGCCCGCTGCTCTACATCAATTTTTGCGGCCTCTTCCCGCGGTTATGACCGCGCTTTGCCGACTCTATCTTCATCGGCGTGTTGCTCTCCGTCGCCCCCTTTGGTGGCCTTTGTACGTGTGGGTGATAGCTCCTCGTCGGCACCTGATTGTACGTCGACCTCTCCAGTCGCGCCCCTCTCTGCGCATGAGATAGCGCAGATTCACCGCCTGCTTGATGCTTGGGATTCTAGTTTACGTCAGCAGCCTCGCGGTCCGAGTCTCCGCCCTCGTCCTCATTGCACCTATTGTGGCAAGGTTGGCCACACTTCCTCCACCTGTTGGACGCGGATCCCGGCTTACGCCGCCAGCTCCGGGATCGTCGCCAGGCTGGCTCTTCGAGATCTTCTCGCAGTTGCACTCTCTCGGTCGGACATTCTCGGGGTCTTCGTGGTCCGCTCGCTACTACGTACTCTTCCTCGCCGGGCGCCGCTGGTTCTCGTGATCGGCTCTTCCGGCACCGCGCGACCACCCGCTCTACACGGTCAGTACGTCCCCATGGTATCCGGATTCTGGAGCTTCCTTTCATATGACCTCTGATTCTTCTATTATGTCTGCTCTTCGGTCTCTTATTTCTCCTGTCCGTGTTGTCACGGCTGATGGTACCTCTATTCCTGTTTCTAGTAGCGGCACCCTTTCTACTCCCTCTTTCGCTGTCCCTGATGTTTCTCATGTTCCTCGCCTTCAGATGAACCTTTTCTCTGCTAGCCAGCTCACCGATTTCGGTTGTCGCGTCATTCTTGACGCCGAGTCTTGTGCGGTTCGTGATCGTCGCACACAGTGCCCTGGTTGGAGCTGGCCCTCGTAGCCGTAAGTCTCCGGGCTTTGGGAGTTAGACCGGCTTCGTGTTCCTTCCGCTGCCACTCCATCCGCCGCTATCCTCCGGTTGTTGCCTCTCGTCACCGGCTCTTTCCAGCAGCGTGGCATCATCGTCTTGGTCACCTTTGTGACTCTCGCTTGTCGTCTTTGGTTCATCGTGGCCTTCTAGGGTCTCGTCTCTCGGAGATGGGCCGTTACACTCGTCGTGGCTGTAGGTTAGGCAAACAGATTCAGCCTTCCTTATCCTACTAGTGTGTCCGTCTCTCAGCCGACCGTTCGATTTAGTCCATTCGAGATGTTTGGGGTCCGGCTCCCTTCGCTTCGAAAGGGGGCCATCGATACTATATCTTATTCATTGATGATTTTTCCCGGTACACCCGGGTGTTTTTCATGCACTCTCGCAAGTGAGGTGCTCTCTATTTATCAGCGTTTTGCGGCCATGGTCCGCACTCGCATTCCTCCCCGCTCACGTGTTCCGTGCTGATTCCCGCCGGTGAGTATATCTCCCAAGCACCTTCGTGGTGTCCTTGCCGAGGAGGGCACCCTCGCTCAGTTTTCTTGTCCCGGCGCGCATGCTCAAAATGGCGTCGCCGAGCGTAAGCATCGTCATCTTCTTGAGACCACCCGTGCTATGATGATTGCTTCTTCTCTTCCGCCACATTTCTGGGCCGAGGCTGTTGCTACGTCGGCCCACCTCATTAACATTCAGCCTTCCGCTGCTCTACAGGGTGGCATTCCTCTCGAGCGTCTCTCTGGTGTTTCTCCAGACTACTCGACTCTCCGTTCATTTGGTTGCTTCTCGCTATGTCCTTCTCGCCTCCTCGCGAACGCACCAAACCGACCGCTCGGTCCGTTGAGTGTGTTTTTCTCGGACACGATGATGAGCATAAGGGCTATCGCTGTTGGGACCATGTTGGTCGTCGGATGCGCATCTCTCGCGACGTCACGTTTGATGAGACGCGTCCCTTCTATCCTCGCCCCACCTCGGGTACTTACCCGGTGGATGATATCTCTTTTCTTCTTTTTCCGGATGCACCCCCGCTGTCCCTCCTCCCCTCCCTCCTACTTCGATGCGCCCCTTCGGCGCCATCCTCTCGTTCGTCTAGTCCACCTAGTACTCCTCGTTCTCCGGCTTCGGCTCCTTCCGATGTTGTCCCTTCTTCCTCTTCTTCCGATGACTTATCTTCTCGCAGATGAGCTTCCCCTTCACGGCCCGTTCATCGCCGTCGTGCTCCAGCTCGTTACTCTCCTAGTCGGCATGGTCTCTCCGTCGTTTCCGAGCCGACTTATTATCGGGATGCCGAGCGTCATCCCGAATGGCAGCTTGCCATGGCCGAGGAGATCGATGCGCTTGAGCGCACCGGCACTTGGGATCTTGTTTCTCCCCTTCCGGTGTTCGTCCCATCGCGTGTAAGTGGGTCTATAAAATTAAGACTCGCTCCGATGGATCTCTTGAGCGCTATAAAGCGCGTCTTGTGGCTCGTGGTTTTCAGCAGGAGCACGGCCGTGACTATGATGAGACTTTTGCCCCCGTGGCTCATATGACTACCGTGCGTACTCTCTTCTTGCCGTTGCTTCGTTCACCGCCGGTCCGTCTCCCAGCCTTGATGTTCGAATGCCTTTCTTAATGGCGAGTTGAGTGAGGAGGTTTACATGCGCTCTCCTCCTGGGTATTCCGTTCCCGATGGGATGATTTGTTGTCTTCGACGTTCTCTCTATGGTCTCAAACAGGCCCCTCGTGCCTGGTTTGAGCGCTTCGGCTCTCGTGGTGACCGCCGCCGGTTTCTCTCCTAGTCTTCATGATCCAAGCACTTTTCGTTCACACTTCTCCTCGTGGACGTACTCTTCTTCTTCTCTATGTTGATGATATGATCATTACTGGTGATGATCCTGAGTATATTGCCTTCATCAAGGCTCGTCTTCGCGATCAGTTTCTTATGACTGATCTTGGTCCTCTTCGCTATTTCCTTGGCATTGAGGTTTCATCCACTTCTGATGGCTTTTCTATCTCTCAGGAAAAGTACATTCAGGATCTTCTTGCTCGTGCTGCTCTTGGGGATGAGCGCACGGTTGATACTCCTATGGAGCTTAATGTTAAGCTTCGTCCTACCGATGGTGATCCTCTTCCCGATCCCACCCGTTATCGCCATCTTGTTGGGAGTCTTGTTTATCTTCTTGTCACTCGTCCCGATATTTCTTATCCTGTTCATATTCTGAGTCAGTTTGTCTCAGCTCCTACCACTGTTCACTATAGTCATCTCCTCCGTGTTCTTCGTTACCTTCGTGGCACGATCACTCGTCGCCTTTTCTTTCCCCGTTCCAGCTCTCTCCAGCTCCAGTGCTATTCGGATGCTACGTGGGCGAGTGATCCTACGGATCGTCGTTCACTTTCTGCTTACTGTGTGTTTCTTGGTGGTTCGCTTGTTGCTTGGAAGACGAAGAAACAGGTCGCAGTTTCCCGTTCGAGTGTTGAGGCTGAGTTGCGGGCTATGGCTTTGTTGATTGCTGAGGTGACTTGGTTACGGTGGTTGCTTGCAGATTTTGGGGTCTCTGTTACGACACCCACTCCACTTTTGTCCGACGAGTACAAGTGCTATCGGTATTGCACGTGATCCGGTCAAGCATGAGCTGACCAAGCATATTGGTGTTGATGCTTTTTACACACGTGCTCAGGTACAGGATGATGTTGTTGCGGTTCATTATGTGCCTTCAGATTTGTAGTTGGCGGATTTCTTTACAAAGGCACAGACTTGAGCGCAGCATGATTTCTTACTCTCCAAACTCAGTGTTGTGGATCCACCATGAGTTTGAGGGGGGGTGTTAGATGTATATATCTGTATATTGTAGTTTCCCCATATGTTAGGGGGCTTTCTGCATATGTGCACCTGTACATGTACTATATATTGTGGCCTTTGGCCCCCTGGTAATACAACAAACATATTTCCCTAACAGTTGCGAGGTCGCTCTTTTTTTTTCACCGGGGAGCAGGCGCGCGTGAGATTGACGGTTGACAGCAAACAAGCGTGGAATCCTAAGATTGGGCTGGATATATTAACTAGATTTAGATGTGCGCCTTGGGGCACGATCCCGTGAAATTTGCACCGATTTGAAGTTTGTATAACAATGATGAAAATCAGGTGCAAACTGATAATACAATTTTTAGGTTTTACAAAACAAAATTGATAGAACGAAGTTAGGTTAAAAAACACGAAATCCCGAACGGAGTAGCAAACGCTAATATACAATCGAGAAAAGAGGAGCAATATTTCGGAGATTGCCTAGGCTCACGCCCCGGTAAACAGTATGTAAAACACTATAATAAGCATCTATAGAAATGGATGTTAATAAAATATCAAATGAAAAACTAATCGATGGGTGAAACACTATGGAAACCATCACTCTCCAACGGAGTGATGTTTATGACATGCTGTCACTTCGTCCTTGTTGGGTATAATGTTGTTAATAGCTTTGAAAACTGCAAACGGTGAGCGCCTCCTTGATCATGATCCTGGATTGAATCTCAATGACACCCATGGCTTAAACCTGGTAAGAAATGACAGAAGATTATATTAGCTAAAGGTAAAATGTAGCAGCCTTGACATATAAATAGAGAAAGTTTGTGAATCAGGAGCGCGACTTGCCGCGCGTTTCCCATCTTTCACGATTTGGCAGTGGCTATATTATTGTGCATAAAAATATATAACTGACTAAGCTATAAACCAAAAACAACGCATGACTTAGTCGTTACAAAATGAAGTATAGAAACAACCGGTATCCTTGGATTCAATTCTTAAGTGGTAATCAGAAAACAAAATGTAAATGAAAATGGTACACTTTTATATTACAGATAAAAATGTAACAATGTTTGTGCGGCCGTGTTTCCGAAACTATCAATTTAGTGAATGATGGGTCTGGCTCACTTCTAAAAACAAAGGTATACACAAGCCACAACAATGTCCTGTTCACTTGCTTTTTGAGACATCTCGGAGCTTTGCCCTGTTGCAGCGACCTAAGACACCAGATCAAGACCATCTACAGATTTTTGAGAGCCCTACACATGACATATACCAGTATTCCATTCCTTCGCTTCTCCATTGTCTCCTTTACTATCTTGCTCCTCTTGTCAAATAGATGAGTTTGACAGAAAGTATCTGTTTGGGTATAGCTGATAGAACATAGAAGGGTACAGCTTCTTGTCTCTAGCAGCTGTGAAGTTCCCCCACAAATATCTAGAGCATGTAGCAATTCATGCTAAAATAAATACGTTTTCTTTGTCCACCCAAATATTGTTTGCTACGGATCTAGAAACTGTAGCAACAAACTAACGTGCATAGACAGGGAACACATTCGCACCTATGTTATGTGAATGCAGAACTCGTAATGGTATAAGTAATTGTATATAGCTGGTCACGTTGAGATGGAGAACCTTTTTCATTCTCTACTTTTTTACTCAAGTTCATTTTTAATCCATAGACAGCCTATTTTCCCCAAGCTTGTGGTATAAGTAATTGTATAGGCTACCTTTGGGTGCGTCGGGAATCTTCTTGGAGTGGTGGATGTGTAGAGAAAGCCAATGCATCGGGCGAAAGCCATGCCTAGATCGCAAAAACAACAAGAAAATGCTAGGGTATTCTGTAACAAGTCCATCACCTTCCCTATGCTTGTGGCGAAAATGAAAGGGGAGGCGAAAATGTGGCCACTAGCAGGTGCGAAGACTTTAAGTAATGTAATACCGCGAAAGTAGTTGTTTCTAGTATTTAATCTTGGCTTATAGCCGAGATGGTTTGTAAATCTTCTAAAAGTTAAATTTCCTTATTCAATAAAATTGGCACGTCTTTTGCCTTGCTTAAAAATTAAAATCCCGTGTGTGTGTGCAGGTGAGACCCAGCGAACATACAACATGGTCGGGAGTTCGGTCGGTCAGTAGGTGGCCGATTCTTCCTCTGTTTTTTTAGAAATGCACACGGGCACCTGGCTCCAACTGAACCCAACCCGGTTCACCGTGCAGGCTAAAAATTCATATTTTAAATCTTAAAAATGCCACGTGCGTTCAATTTTTCATAATTAAATTTAAATGTATGTAGCTTAGAAAAAAAATTATAAGTTTCATATGAACCGTCTAAAGGAAACTCCTTCCTCCAGCCATTTTTGTAACTTAGTAAACGAGCAACTATGTATCTTAGTAACAGAGTAAGTTTAATCGGATTCCGCAATACCTAGGTTCTAAAAATGCGTATATCTATTTTACCCGGAAAGGGCGTATGTGAGGGATTCGTGTACTGACGGAAACCATTGTTTTGGTTAGGACAAGACATGACCATGGTTTTGGTTAGGACCTCTCTTCTTTTTCTCCTGCCGTCCTGCCCGACACTGCCATCCTGCCCGACACTGGCATCTAGATTGGTCGTCGTTCATCACCGGCGGCACCGTTTAGCCCTCCAGCAGCCACGATGGGACCGCAAGATGATTTCGCACCCCCACTGAAATTTCCTGCTAGTTCGATGCCATCTTTGCCGCGGAAACGATAAGGTACACCAACATGGTGCGGGCGATGGGGACATCGGCGAAGGCCGCCAACAAGGGTGGCAAGGCTTTTGGGCCTCCTTTAAAGGCTGGTCGCCCGCCCGTAGCTCCGGTGGTCCATGGAGGCTCTCACCGAGGCGGAGGCCAACAAGAAGAAGAGGAAAGAGCCGGGCTCGACACCGACGGCTATGCCGAAGCAGAATGCTCGCGAGGCGACACCAATACGTGTGGCAGCTTGCAAGATGGCCTCCACAGAACGCGTCCAAGTCGCTTATCTTGTGGTGATCGACGAAATGCCGAACTCGTCGCAACCGAGGTAAAAAGAATTTGCTATATTTGTGTCCTAGTGATCTTCATAATGATACCTTGGCACATCGATTCATATTGGAAATTATTATCTCTGTAATCTTTGTAGTGACACGGAGATCGGCTATAGTTGGCCACTGTTTAACTCCTCCTCAAAATTATTCTATTTTGCTCGGCGGGACATGGAGTTAAGTTTTAGTCCTTGGAGGAGACGTACCGAGTCCCCACCAGGCTAGGCCAACAGCCAGCGAAAGCTCCCCATCAACTTGCGCGGCCTGGACCGATACGTACGACGATCAATGGAGAAGGACTAGGTTAGCTGTTGGGCTGTGATGCGAGCGAGGCTATCCATTCGATAGCTCGTATCCTTATCATCGCCAGGCATGCGAAAGTCCCAACTTACACGAGCTGTACGGCAGAGCATGATTTGGATGGATGAATCGAGACGGTAAGACGGCGGAAGCTAGGTAGCTACGGAAGGTGATTGATTGGTCGACACGATTGATGAGCAGCACGGAACGGCACTAACTTACGCTCATAAGGATGAATTGTGTGGCGTGATACAACAGGATATGGACGATGCAATCATGGCCGGATCGTGAGACTCTCTCAAGATTGGCATCGTACGTGCACCTCTGATAGAGGTGTGGACGTTTTGTGCTTTCTGTAAGAGGAATTCTTCTGCGACGTGACACAAGGACGAAGATAGATCGATGCATTATGTTTATGTGCGCTAGCTTGGTAGTCCGTGGCGGACATGGAAACCACTGGAGGTGGGAGCCCTGGCTAATAAATCGCCGGTACATTGCATGTCCCTCGTACACGCACCATTGATGACGGTGTGCGCTCCGCCTGAGGTACTAGTACCGTAGTAGTAGTACTACGTCGACCCGGCCTCCGGCCATGTCCGAGCTGTCGAGCCGCACCATGCATGCACATGCGGTGGTACAGGAGTGATCTGGAGCAGACCGATCGTGGCATGCATGAAATCCGTGTGTTCTCCTACTAATGTTAGCGGCCCAACAACCAGACTGCACCTACCTATATGGCATTGGCTGTCATGTGAAGCAGGAGCGCATATCGATCGGCACCTCAATGATAAGATCCAGATCGAGTACCACGAGACTTGCATTTTGAGAAGGGGAAATTATCATCGCCCCAACACTCCGGCTGTACTGGCCAATACTACTGCCTATGCGACCACGCCGGACGAAGCCAGGGGGAAATTGCCAAAGTGGTTTCCTACCACGTGGAGCTGAGTCAGCATGCATGATAACGCGATCGAGCAGCTCGCCAGGTCGGAGGCATGGAGCTTGTGTACGTACGGGTGGTCTCTGAGGACATCACCAACCGGCCGACCCATCCCGCGCCCGGGCGTCCGGGTGGGTCCAAGCGGATAAAAACGCGGCCCAGCGCGCGGATCCATCCCTAAAACGGATGGCCGCAGCGTCCGGAACGACCCAAATCCGGCATAAATCTGGGACGAGTTTGCGTGGCCGCGGACGCCGAAGGCTGGTCGCTCGCGTCCTCCCCTTGTCCGCCCCTGGCCCGCCTGCCTGTCTCCCAAAACAGAAACACTCCACTCCACTACCAAAACCTAGAGATGGACGACGAAGCGACTGCCGCCGCCACCGCCACCACCGCCACCATCGGAGACGAGGCACAGCTCGCGGCCGTTGCCGCTCCTCCCGTGGAGGCGGCTCCTCAACTGGACGCTCCGGTGGTCGTGGAGCCCGGGCCGCCGACGAAGAAGGCGAAGCCCGAGCTCACCGCGGAGCAGAGGGCGATGGAGACCAAGAAGCGGGGGGGCCGGCGCAGGGCGCTCGAGCAACGGAAGAGGGAGGCCGCCGCCCCGGAGGAGCGGCAGCGGGCGGCGAAGCAGCTCCTCGAACTCCAAACGCAGGCGAAGGCTCGTGTTATTCAAGAGCAGGCGCTGGCCATGCTCTTTTACGGCCACGCAGCGCTCGGCCAGCACATGATCATCCCGAGCACCGGCACGGCCTCGGGGGGGGGGGGAGCTCGGCCTCGTCCGTGACCCGGCCCCTTCCTCCAAGGTCAACTGGCCCGCCGACTGCTGATAACCCACAAGTATAGGGGATCGCAACAGTCTTCGAGGGAAGTAAAACCCAAATTTATTGATTCAACATAAGGGGAGGTAAAGAATACTTATAAGCCTTAACAACTGAGTTGTCAATTCAACTCGCACTGGAAAAGCACTAGTAACAGGGGTGATGTGAAAGTAGCAATGATATGAGAGCAAGTAGTAACAGAGAACACGTGCCAGCAGTAATAGTAACACGAGAGGCAATGGCACCGTAAAATAGTTGATACTACTTCCAATGACATGTAGAACAAGTATATGATGATGAAAGATGGACCGGGGTTTCCAACTATCTACACTAGTGGTAACTCTCCAATAACAAGTGTTGGGTGAACAAATTACAGTTGGGCAATTGATAGGATTGAAATAGCATTAAGACAGTAACATCAAGATTATTAATCATGTAGGGCATGTTTTCCATATATAGTCATACGTGCTCGCAATGAGAAACTTGTACAACATCTTTTGTCCTACCAGCCAGGTGGCAGCCGGGCCTCTAGGGAATCTATCGGAAATTAAGGTACTCCTTTTAATAGAGCACCGGAGCAAAGCATTAACACTTGGTGAAAACATGTGATCCTCATACCTAAGCCTTCCCCTCCAGCTTATCCCAGTTGCTATCACTCTGGGGCCTCGGGTTCCGGACATAGACATGTGCAAACAACTTGTAGATACAATCTAAGCAATAAGTATAGAGCTTAAATCTAAGATCATGCCACTCGGGCCCTAGTGACAAGCATTAAACACAACAAGATTGCAAGCAACAATAACTTCACAAACTTTATAGATAGACTAATCATAATGTAACAATCTATCGGATCCCAACAAACACAACACCGATTACATCAGATGAATCTCAATCATGTAAGGCAGCTCATGAGATCATTGTATTGAAGTACATGGGGGAGAGAATACCAACTAGCTACAGCTAGAACCCGTAGTCCATGGGGGAACTACTCACTGGAGCATGATGGAGGCGATGGCGTTGATGGAGATGGCTTCCGGGGGCACTTCCCCGTCCCGGCAGGGTGCCGGAACAGAGACTTCTGTCCCCCGAAACGGAGTTTCGCGATGGTGGCGGCGCCCCTGGAGTCTTTCTGGAGTTTCGTCAATTCGTATCGAAGATTTAGGTCGAGACGGCTTAAATAGGCGAAGAGGTGGAGTCGGAGGGGCCACGGGGCCTCCTCACACTAGGGGGGCGCCCCCCCTTTGGGCCGCGCCGCCACCATGTGTGGGGCCCCCAGGGCACCCCTCTGGTCCCTCTCTGACTTTCTGGAAGCTTCCGGGAAAAATAAGGTTTTGGGCGTTGATTTCGTCCGATTCCGAGAATATTGCCCGAACAGCCTTTCTGAAACCAAAAACAACAGAAAACAGGAACTGGCACTTCGGCATCTTGTTAATAGGTTAGTTCCGGAAAATGCATAAAAACATTATAAAGTGCGAGCAAAACATGTAAGTATTGTCATAAAACAAGCATGGAACGTCAGAAATTATGGGTACGTTGGAGACGTATCAGCATCCCCAAGCTTAGTTCCTGCTCGCCCTCGAGTAGGTAAACGATAAAAAGAATAATTTCTGTAGTGACATGCTACTTACATAACCTTGATCATACTATTATAAAGCATATGAGATGAATGCAGTGACTCAAGGCAATGATCTAAAGTTGCTAACAAATAGATAACATATAGTAAAACTTTTCATGAATAATACTTTCAAGACAAGCATCAAAAGTCTTGCATAAGAGTTAACTCATAAAGCAATAAATTCAAAGTAAAGGCATTGAAGCAACACAGAGGAAGATTTAAGTTTCAGCAGTTGCTTTCAACTTTCAACATGTATATCTCATGGATAATGGTCAACACAAAGTAATATAATGAATGCGAATAAGCAAGTATGTAAGAATCAATGCACAGTTGACACAAGTGTTTGCTTCTAAGATGGAAGGAAATAGGTAAACTGACTCAACATAAAGTAAAAGAATGGCCCTTCGCAGAGGGAAGCAGGGATTAAATCATGTGCTAGAGCTTTTTAAGTTTTGAAATCATATAGAGAGCATAAAAGTAAAGTTTTGAGAGGTGTTTGTTGTTGCCAAAGAATGGTAGTGGGCACTCTAACCCCCTTGCCAAACACACTTTCAAAGAGCGGCTCCCATGAAGGACGTTATCTCTACCAGCAAGGCAGATCATCCCTCTTCTCTTTTGTTTACACATGTATTTTAGTTTTATTATGGGTGACACTCCTCCCAACCTTTTGCTTACACAAGCCATGGCTAACGAATCCTCGAGTGCCTTCCAACATTCACATACCATGAAGGAGTGTCTATTTGCAAAATTAAGTTGCTTACTGATGAATCAGGGCAAAACATGTGAAGAGAATTATTAATGAAGTTAATTAATTGGGGGCTGGGAACCCCGCGCCAGCTCTTTTTGCAAAATTATTGGATAAGCGGATGAAACCACTAGTCCATTGGTGAAAGCTGCCCAACAAGATTGAAAGATAAAACACCACATACTTCCTCATGAGCTATAAAATATTGACATAAATAAGGAGTAATAAAGTTTTGAATTGTTTAAAGGTAGCACATGAAGTATTTACTTGGAATGGCAGAAAATACCATATAGTAGGTAGGTATGGTGGACACAAATGGCATAGTTTTTGGCTCAAGGTTTTGGATGCACGAGAAGCATTCCCTCTCAGTACAAGGCTTTGGCTAGCAAGGTTGTTTGAAGCAAACACAAGTATGAACCAGTACAGCAAAACTTACATAAGAACATATTGCAAGCATTATAGAACTCTACATTGTCTTCCTTGTTGCTCAAACACCTCTACCAGAAAATATCTAGAGCTTAGAGAGACCAATCATGCAAACCAATTTCAACAAGCTCTACGGTATTTCTCCACTAATAGGTTTAGACTACATGATGCAAGAGATTAATCATGATCTACTTGAGAGCTCAAAACAATTGCCAAGTATCAAATTATCCAAGACAATATGAGGCATTTTCTGTTTCCAACCAAATAGCAATAAATGCAATAGCTTCCAACTTTTGTCATTGAACATTAAAAGTAAAACAAAGAACACAAGTGTTCATATGAAAAAGCGGTGCGTGTCTCTCTCCCAAACAAGGATTGCTAGGATCCGAATTTATTCAAACATAAACAAAAATAAAAACATATAGACGCTCCAAGTAAAGCACATAAGATGTGACCGAATAAAAATATAGTTTCAATAGAAGAAACCTGATAAGTTGATGAAGAAGGGATGCCTTGGGCATCCCCAAGCTTAGACGCTTGAGTCTTCTTGAAATATGCAGGGATGAACCACGGGGCATCCCCAAGCTTAGACTTTTCACTCTTCTTGATCATATATCATCCTCCTCTCTTGACCCTTGAAAACTTCCTTCACACCAAACTTCTCATAAACTTCATTAGAGGGGTTAGTACTCAAAAAACTTTAATCCACCTTGGCCCTGTAGTGACACATTGCAAGAAATCAATAAAACATTAGCTACAGCTCTCCAAGTCTAGAAAGCCTTGCTTAAAGTCCACAAGAGACAATGCAAAAAATAGAGACAAAATCTGTCAAAACAGAACAACCAGTAAACACGAATTTTTAAGAGGTACTTCCGTTGCTCAAATCAGAAAACTCAAAACTAATGAAAGTTGCGTACATATCTGAGGATCACTCACGTAAATTTGCAGATTTTTCTGAGTTACCTACAGAGAATCATACCCAGATTCGTGACAGCAAGAAATCTGTTTCTGCGCAGAAATCCAAATCTAGCATCACCCTTCTATTAGAGACTTTACTTGGCACAACATTGCAATAAAATAAAGATAAGGAGAGGTTGCTACAGTAGTAACAACTTCCAAGACACAACAAAACAGTAGCAAAATAAAGACTTGGGTTATCTTCCAAGAAGTGCTTTCTTTATAGCCATTAAGATGGGCTCAGCAGTTTTAATGATGCACTCGCAAGAAATAAGAGTTGAAGCAAAAGAGAGCATCAAAAAGCAAGTTCAAAATACATTTAAGTCTAACCCACTTCCTATGCATAGGAATCTTGTACACAAATAAATTCATGAAGAACAAAGTGACAAGCATAAGAAGTTAAAACAGGAGTAACTTCAAAATTTTCAGCATATAGAGAGGTGTTTTAGTACCATGCAAATTTCTACAACCATATTTCCCTCTCTCATAATAATTTTCAGTAGCTTCATGAACAAACTCAAAAATATAACTATCACATACAGCATGCTTTTCATGATTTACAAACGCATATTTTTTTATCAAGCTCAAAAATAGTAGGATTAAAACTTTCAAACCCACTTTTATCAATAATATAACAAGATGATTGATCAATCTCAAAAGATATGAGACTCATAGATAAAGTCAAGATCTCTCCAATCCCATTTTCATTAGTAGTACAATTAATATTATCAAGTAACATAGGACCATCATCTAGAGATTTATCATAAACATTTGCCAAACAAAACTCTTTAGTACCATGCATTTCGACATCAGGCACAAACAAAGCATTATCATAAGATTTATCAAAATAGCATGGATTATCATGAATAACAGTAGCATAATTATTCTCACAAGTTTTACTCATGGGTACTATTTCAAGAGAATCCACAGGAACATAACATTCATCTGCCTTTGGTAAGCATGGAGGACAATCAAATAGTGTAAGAGATAAAGAGTTACTCTCATTAGAAGGTTGGCATGGGTAGCTAATCCATTCTTCCTCCTTTTGTTCATCACTCTCCTCTTCTTTTTCATCCAATGAGCTTTCGGGTTCATCAATTTCCTCCTCTTTTTCATCCAATGAGCTTTCAGTGTTCATCAATTTTTTCTTCCACTGGTTCCTGCAAATTGTGAGTGCATTCTTGTGCATTAATAAGTCTCTCTTTATAATCAATGATATAAGGATTATCACTGTAGCTTTCTATGCAAAAATTAAGAATAGAAGAGACATAATCTTTAAGGTCCTTACAAACAACACAAGTTTCATAATTTTTAGACATCAATGATTCTATCTCAGAGGCTCCCATAAATATGACAAATTGTTCTACCTCTTCGAACCCAAAATGAATATAGCTATTCCGATTATAGTTCTTAATTAAAAATTCCTCACTAAAGCCACATTGAAATTTAAGATGTTTAGTGTCCTGTCGAGAGCAACAGTTTATATCATGGCGTTTAAGCAAGATTTTAGCAATTGTTTTCAATTTTTCTATCACAGCTCTCATACCTTCACCCGCTCTTGATTCTCTATAATTATTATATAATTCAATAAGCTCCAAATAGGTTGTAGGTTCTCCCATAGCAACAGTTTTTAATTTTTCGATTTTTCAAATTTTTGTGAATTTTCGGGTATATGAGGAAAATAAAACAAGACAAAAATAAGCTAGGCGAAAGTACACTAAGCAAAATAATACTAGATAGAAATAAACTAAGCACAAATAAACTAGACAAAAGTAAACTAAGCAAAACAAAATAAAATAAAACAAGAGAGAGGTAGAGTGTACTCCCCAGGTGAACTTATGAGTAGAGCTATGCCTCCCCGGTAACGGCGCCAGAAAATAGTCTTGATAATCCACAAGTATAGGGGATCGCAACAGTCTTCGAGGGAAGTAAAACCCAAATTTATTGATTCGACACAAGGGGAGGTAAAGAATACTTATAAGCCTTAACAACCGAGTTATCAATTGAGCCGCACCTGGAAAAGCACTAGTAACAGGGGTGATGTGAAAGTAGCAGATGATATGAGAGCAGTAGTAACGAGTAACACAGCAGACAGTAATAGTAACACGAGAGGCAATGGCACCGTAAAATAGTTGATACTACTTCCAATGACATGTAGAACAAATATATGATGATGAAAGATGGACCGGGGTTCCCAGCTATCTACACTAGTGGTAACTCTCCAATAACAAGTGTTGGGTGAACAAATTACAGCTTGGGCAATTGATAGGATTGAAATAGCATTAAGACAAGTAACATCAAGATTATTAATCATGTAGGGCATGTTTTTCATATATAGTCATACGTGCTCGCAATGAGAAACTTGTACAACATCTTTTGTCCTACCAGCCGGTGGCAGCCGGCCTCTAGGGAATCTATCGGAAATTAAGGTACTCCTTTTAATAGAGCACCGGAGCAAAGCATTAACACTTGGTGAAAACATGTGATCCTCATACCTAAGCCTTCCCCTCCAGCTTATCCCAGTCTTCGTCACTCCGGGGCCTCGGGTTCCGGACATAGACATGTGCAAACAACTTGTAGATACAATCTAAGCAATAAGTATAGAGCTTAAATCTAAGATCATGCCACTCGGGCCCTAGTGACAAGCATTAAACACAACAAGATTGCAGCAACAATAACTTCACAAACTTTATAGATAGACTAATCATAATGTAACAATCCATCGGATCCCAACAAACACAACACCGATTACATCAGATGAATCTCAATCATGTAAGGCAGCTCATGAGATCATTGTATTGAAGTACATGGGAGAGAGAATACCAACTAGCTACGGCTAGAACCCGTAGTCCATGGGGGAACTACTCACGGAGCATGATGGAGGCGATGGCGTTGATGGAGATGGCTTCCGGGGGCACTTCCCCGTCCCGGCAGGGTGCCGGAACAGAGACTTCTGTCCCCCGAAACGGAGTTTCGCGATGGTGGCGGCGCCCCTGGAGTCTTTTTGGAGTTTCGTCAATTCGTATCGAAGATTTAGGCCGAGACGGCTTAAATAGGCGAAGAGGCGGAGTCGGAGGGGCCACGGGGCCTCCTCACACTAGGGGGGCGCCCCCCCTTGGGCCGCACCGCCACCATGTGTGGGGCCCCCAGGGCACCCCTCTGGTCCCTCTCTGACTTTCTGGAAGCTTCCGGGAAAAATAAGGTTCTGGGCGTTGATTTCGTCCGATTCCGAGAATATTGCCCGAACAGCCTTTCTGGAACAAAAAACAACAGAAAACGAGAACCGGCACTTCGGCATCTTGTTAATAGGTTAGTTCCGGAAAATGCATAAAAACATTATAAAGTGCGAGCAAAACATGTAAGTATTGTCATAAAACAAGCATGGAACATCAGAAATTATAGGTACATTGGAGACGTATCAACTGCCCCGTTTGCGTACACGCCCGACGTGCACGTAATGGGGGCGCAGTTAGGACGGTACGCGTACCCGTCACGGGATGGGTCACCGGAGGTGGGCGAGTCCATGACGGGGCCGTCACCTTCGTCCATTGACCTCAACCGTGCGCCGACACCAAAGGCCCCAAGCACCTGGGATCAGCAGCGATGGCTGGTGCACGCAACCTGCTCGACGATTTGTCGGCCGAGCGCGCGCAGCCACCGTTGCAGGCACCGTCCACCGTGCAGGCCCCTCCGTCTTTCCCGTAGACAATGCCGATGACCATGTTATATCCTTCGACACAGCAGGCTCCCCAGCCACCTCCCATTGACACACAGGAGGACACCACTGCCTGTCCCGGCAGCATTAACATCGAGGAGGAGCCGTTGTTCGCTCAGGAGCTCACACAAGCCGCAGCTGCACAAGCTCGAGGTCGCCGGGTAAGCAAAAGAACCACCAACTACACGGAGAAGGAGGACAAGGTGCTCGTCAAAGCATGGTTAACCATCGGTCAAGATGCATTGATGGGTGCCGAATAGAAGGGGACCGCATTCTGGCGTCGGATCTATGATTACTTCAATGAACATCGCAAATACGGGCAGGAGCCATTTGAGAGCGACCGCAGCGACATATCGCTCCAAAAGAGGTGGGGAGCAATTCAAACGGAATGCAACAAGTTCCAGGCAGCGTATGATCGCGTGAAGCGGATTCCCGTTAGCGGCTTGGGCATGAAGGACTTGGTATGATTCTTAACCTCAACATATTCATCCGATGTTTGCACATAAGTTTATCGTTGTTGTCTCGCTTTGCTCTAGGTGTGGCAAGCTTTGAAATGATACAAATCTAGCAATGGAGAAAAGACCTTTGTCTTCCCTCATTGTTGGAAGGAACTCCAAGGCACCCCCAAGTTTCAGGAGGGGTACGAGGGGTACATGGCGACCTTGACTGGCAACAAGACCGCCAAAGATCCCACGGTCATTGACCTTGATGGTGGGCATCCTTGCGGTAGCTCCGCTTCTCGTGCAAGTCGTCCTCGCGGCCACAAGGCAACCAAAGCCGACATGAAGCGTGATGTTTCGTCCATGCTATTGTTTGGCACTTTGAAGGAGCTGCATGCCGACAGAGAGGTGTCCACGGACAAGAGGGATGAGAGGAGGCACCGGGAGAAAGATGAGGATAGGAAGAACTACTTCGATATCCAAAAGAAGAAGCTTGAGATTGAGGAGGTCAATGCCAAGACCAAAGCTAGAGAAATTAAGCTCAAAGAGAGAGAAATTGAGCTCATAGCAATGGCAAGGACCAAATAGGTGGAGTTGAAGGCGAAGGGAGTTGGGCTCAAACGGCAAGTCGAGGACAACCTGATCATGAACGCCGACTTGACCAACATGAGCGAGGCGAAGAGAGTTTGGTTCCAGAAGAGGCAGAAGGAGATCCTAGAGCGCCAAATTGAGTTGACAATCTCAATTTGTAATTTTTATATTTGTTCGAACTATGGCACATTTCATTTCTTCATCATGCAACATTTTATTAGATATTATTTTATGCTATTTGATATTATTCTATAATTGTTAGATATTATTCTATATTTGTTAGATATTATTTATAAGTATGTGTGGCCAGATGGCCTATTTCCCAAAGAAATATGCCAAATTGCCAAATGGGTGACCGCTCCGTTGGACGCACCGTGCGATCCAAACAGACACGCGGACGCGGGGCGCTGTCCGGGTGTCTGCGTGGCCACCCAAACGGCCCAAAACGAATGGTCCAGCGCGTCCGTTTGAGTCGCCGGGTTGGAGATGCCCTGAGCTCCTCAACTGTTCGTTGGGATGGGCAGCGGCCGCAGCCGAGCCGCCGGCAGAGACTCTTCCGGTCAATTTCCATTGGCTCGCGCACGCAGGAGCTGGAAGAAAGCATGACATGATCTATGCCTTGAACTGCGCGCGTACCCAACATGTTAGGATGATCTCCACGTCACCGATTCCAACGGATCGGTAACAAGTCCTTGACCTCGTTCGCGCCCTGATCGGGGGCGTCCAACCCTCATATGGTTGGTGGGCCCCTGTGACCTGCGCTATATAAAGAGGTGGGGGTCGGGGCACACGGTACGAGGTTTACCGCGCCGCCAGTCACCCCACCGATATTCCCCTACCGATCTAGGGCTAGCGCAGTGCTCACGGGAAGCACCACCACCGTCGCCACCGCACGCCCACCCTCTCCGCCGCCGCCACCATGTCGGCACCCGAGAGCTCCTCCTCGAAGGGAGAAGGTACTCATCTCTCTCTCTCAGATCTACCAGTGTACCCAACAGCAATAGCATCTACCTGTATAGGATCTAGTGTAGTCGTTGGCTACTCTACCATTGGTATCAGAGCATCTGTTAGAACGTATAGATCCTATTTGTTCAGGTAGAAAAGTAAGAACAGTAAACCCTAAATCCTCCCTGATGCAAAAGAAAAGAAAAGCACACCGGCCGAGGCCTTTGGGCTCGCCGGCAAAGTTTGCGCCGCCGCAAGGCCGCGCCGCCCCTCTCGATTCCGATGCGCATCGGCAAGCCGAGGCATCGGGAAGAAGGGCTACTCCCACTTGCTCTGCAGGCCGGGGGCAAAGAAAAGAAAGTCGACCTCACCGGCTTACCGTGCTGCGGCTCGGTCGCCGGCAGAGGAAAAGGGCACCGCCTCTGCGCCGCTTGACGGTGACGCGCCCACCCTCGGGTGCACGCGCCGCCGCCAAGAGGTACAGGGGGCGCCGCCGCATGCTCTTCTCCGCCGCTGGCCATCCGGTCATCTGGTGGTGGGAAGAGAGATGGAGGTGGCTGCGGGAAAGGGGCGCGGGGCGCGGCTGCTGCTGCGTCGCCGGCGAGAAGCCGGACCGAGCGCGCCAGAGAGAGGCTCAGCCTCCCGCCGCCGCCAGAGAGACGGTCCACAGAGAGCTCCACGGGGGGGAAATGGTTCTAGGGTTCGGGTTGGCCGTTGGCCACCTCTTTTATACCGACGCGAAAAGAAAGGGCGGCCGTCGGATCGAGATGGGCGGCTGGGATTGAAACCCTAGCCGCGTCCGCTGGCAGGCCGCCGCGTAGGCTCCGTGGCCGGGCCGCGTCGGCACCGTGGGCGCGCCGCGTGGGCTGCGCTGGCCAGGCCGTGTGCGGGCCGCAGGAAGGCCGCGGCAGCAGGCCGCACAGCGTGCGGGCCGTGTCTGCTGGCCGCGTGAGCGCCGCGTCTGCCAGCCGCGTGGGCGGCGCGTTGCTGCGCGTCGCTCGCAGCGTGCGGGCCGCGTGGGCCGCGACAGAACAGTCAGTAATTACAGGTTTTTACAGTTTTATTAATTACAGAGGCGTTTTTAGGCAGTTTTGGGTCATTTTTGGCCAAAATTTTGTCTAGTTTTTTTTTTTGAATAAATAGGACCAACAAAATATTTGTTCAGAAATTAAAAAAAGTAAAGGAAATGCCTCTGAAAAGTTCAAAGTTTAAAGTTTAAAGTTGCAAATAGCAATGATATGTGCATTTATCTCTATTTCTGCCCAACGGTGATATAGTTTTATTTGCATTAACAGTTGCATGTTTTAATTCGGACCAACGTTGGATTATAATTTGCAATTGTACTGTTCTCACTTCTTTGTGGTTTTCAGGAGGGTTCTACTTGATGAGCTGCATCAAGGATGTTCCCACCCTTAGAGGGGATAACTACACAGAGTGGAGGAAGAAGGTGGATTTCGCCTTCGTCTGTGCTGAGGTGGACTGGGTGGTTGACACACCGCAGCCCATCAAGCCTGCTGACCCCGTCAGAGCTGACGGGGATACTGATGATGCATGGGCTAAAAAGAAAAGGGACCATGCTCTTGTGGAGATGTCCTACACACTAGAGAACAGAAAGTGGCAGACTGCCAACAAAAAGTGCATGGCATTCATAAAGAATACAATTGAGAACGCCATCGTGGGCTCAATTACAGAGTGTGCTTCCGCTGGGGAGTACCTAGAAAAGATAAAGAGCCGGCTCACCGGTTCTTCAAAGACATATGCAACCCAGCCGTTGAAGCAGTCGGTGACAGTAAAAGTATACTCGGAGGTGCACATGGCATCGTGGAGCACATCCTCGGGATGAGCAACCTCGGCTGCAAAGCCGAAGCCCATGGATGCCGACCCGGAGCTGAAGCCCGCACTTCGGTTCACTTGGTGATGGCTTCATTGCCACAACAGTTTGAAAACTTTGTCATCAATTACAACATGAGTCCTGAGAAATGGGACATTGAAAAGACCATTGCCATGTGTGTGCAAGAGGAGGATAGACTCAAGGCACAGAATGGAGGTACCATCAATTATGTGAAGGACAATAAGAAAAGGCCCTTCACACCAAGCAACAATGGTTCGCCTTCAAAGCAATATGGTAAAGCCCCAATGCAGCATCAGAAGTTCCAGCACAGGCCACTGCCAGTGAACAAAGACCAGTGCCTTCACTGTCAGAAGACTGGGCACTACAAGAAAGACTCGCCTGCATTGGCTGAAAGAATTAATGGCAAAGAAAGGTAACAACTTAGTTTCCTTTGTAAATGAATACCCGTATACACAGTTTTCGAAATCTACTTGGTGGATTGACTCAGGTGCAACTCGTTCATGTTGCAAATTCTTTACGGGGATTCCATTCGACGAGGACTATGAAAAGAGGCGAAGGATGCGTTGAAGTCGCGAATGGAATTCAAGCAGAAGTTGAAGCTGTTGGCGACGTCCTCTTGGAGCTAGCTGATGGCTTGACTATTCTGCTTAGAGGTGTCTTATTTGTTCCTTCCATACATCGAAATTTAATAAGTGTATCGCGCTTAGATAAAGACAGTTATCAATGTTATTTTGGACATGGCAAATGTGCCATATGGTGTAATAATTCTTATCTTGGGGTTGCTATACTCCATGATGAGCTTTATTTATTGTCCTTGCGTGAAAAAGTATTGTCTGTGTGTAAAGTGAATGAACAAATACCCTCGTCAGAAAAAGAAGGAAAGAAAAGAAAAAGAACTGATGAATCATCGAAATTATGGCACTGTCGCCTAGGCCATATTTCGAGGGGGAGAATAGAAAGACTCGTTAAAAATGATATTCCTCCTCCATTAGAATTCTCAGACATAGAACAGTGCATCGATTGCATTAAAGGAAAATTTGTAAAGCAAATTAAAAAGGGTGCGAATCGAAGCACAGCAACACTAGAAATAATTCACACCGATATATGTGGACCATTTCCGGTGAAAAGTGTGGATGGCTATGATTCGTTCATAACATTCACGGATGATTACTCCCGATATGGTTATATTTATCCAATAAAAGAAAGAACAGAAGTGTTGGATAAATTCAAAATATTCAAAGCTGAAGTTGAAAATCAGCATGACAAAAGAATAAAGATAGTCAGGTCTGATCGTGGAGGGGAGTACTACGGTCGACATACTCCATATGGCCAAGTCCCTGGACCTTTTGCAAGGTTTCTACGGGAGACTCGTAATAGTCGCCCGATACTCGATGCCGGGCGAACCTCGGCAGAATGGGGTAGCTGAAAGGCGCAACCGTACCCTTATGGATATGGTGCGCGGTATGATGAGCTATTCCACCCTACCATTGGGATTGTGGATTGAGGCGTTAAAAACCGCTATTCACATTCTAAACAGAGTACCAAGCAAATCGGTGCCCAAAACGCCGTATGAGCTATGGACAGGGAGAGTGCCTTCTCTAAACCACCTGTAAGTGTGGGGGAGCCCTGCTGAGGCCAAAGTATTCAATCCAAATATCGCAAAGTTAGATACCAAAACAGTCGACTGCCATTTTATTGGCTATCCCGAAAAGTCAAAAGGTTATCGTTTCTACCTGTCCGGAGAAATACACAAAGTTTGTGGAAACGAGACATGCTGTCTTCTTAGAGGACGAAATGATGAGGGGGAGCATGGTAGCTCGGAAAATTGATCTTGAGGAGAAGAGGGTGCATGCACCTAATCCGATGACTCAGGAGCCATTTTTTGCGCTACCATGTGCACATGTACCGACGATCCCTGTGATTGTGGTGCAAGCACCTGTTGTGACTCCACCCATGACAACGATGAGTGAAAATTCGGAACCTGTCCGCCAGGAGCCGAATGAACCATTTGTTGAGCATGAAAGGGAGCAACAACAACCACCTCCAGAAGCTGAGCCACAAGTTGAGGAACAGAATGCTCAAGAGAATGTGGCCCCTAGAAGGTCTACAAGAGCTAGAAAATCAGCCATTTCGACTGATTACAAAGTTTACAACACGAAAAGAGTTCATATGGAAGGTGATCCCACTTCATATGAAGAAGCCATGAGAAGCCCAGATTCATCAAAGTGGGTGGAGGCCATGGAAGACGAAATGAGATCGATGAGTACCAACAATGTTTGGGACTTAGAGAATATTCCTAAGGGAGCCAAAACAGTGGGCTGCAAATGGGTCTACAAAATAAAATATGACTCCAATGGGAACGTCGAAAAGTACAAAGCACGACTTGTGGCAAAAAGATTTACACAAAGAGAAGGGATAGATTACAATGAGACATTTTCTCCGGTCTCATGTAAGGATTCCTTCAGAATCATCATGGCACTAGTTGCACATTTTGATTTAGAGCTGCATCAAATGGATGTAAAGACGGCATTTCTAAACGGGGATTTAGAAGAAAATGTCTACATGAAACAACCTAAGGGTTTTATCATGGAAGGCAAGGAAGAAATGGGATGCCGCCTAAAGAAATCCATTTATGGATTAAAGCAAGCCTCCGGACAGTGGTATCTAAAGTTTAATGAAACAATTAAGAGATTTGGATTTAAAGAAAATATTGAGGACAATTGCGTTTATGCAAAGTTTAAAAGTGGGAAATATATTTTCCTAATCTTGTATGTGGATGATATTCTGCTTGCCAGCAGTGATGTTTGTCTACTGCAAGAGACAAAGAAGTTCTTGTCCTCAAATTTTGATATGAAAGATCTTGGTGAAGCGTCATATATTTTGGGCATAGAAATTCACCGAGATAGAAACAATGGAGTATTAGGACTATCGCAAAAGGCTTATTTAGAAAAGATTCTAAGTAAGTATAATATGCACAAGTGCAGTGCCACACCTGCCCCTATAGTCAAGGGCGACAGTTTTGGGAACCATCAAAGTCCCCAAAATCAATACGAGCTCGATCAAATGAAAGCAGTTCCATATGCTTCGGCTATTGGAAGCCTACAGTATGCACAAGTGTGCACTCGCCCTGACTTAGCTTTTATCACCGGAGTACTCGGTAGATATCAGGAAAATCCAGGATTTGAACACTGGAAAATGGTAAAGAAGGCATTGCGTTATGTGAAAGGCACAAAGAGTTACATGCTAACATACAGAAGATCTGATTCCCTAGAAATAAGAGGGTATTCAGATGCAGATTTTGCGGGGGATAAAGATGATAGAAAATCCACATCTGGATATGTATTCACCCTCGCAAACGGCCCAAAACGAATGGTCCAGCGCGTCCGTTTGAGTCGCCGGGTTGGAGATGCCCTGAGCTCCTCAACTGTTCGTTGGGATGGGCAGCGGCCGCAGCCGAGCCGCCGGCAGAGACTCTTCCGGTCAATTTCCATTGGCTCGCGCACGCAGGAGCTGGAAGAAAGCATGACATGATCTATGCCTTGAACTGCGCGCGTACCCAACAAACCCCAGGACGGAGCGATCGATCAAGATCGGCGGGAGGACAAGGCGAATCGATTCGCAGCCACGCTTGTCGCCACGCACGCATTGGGTGATCGGTGCTAGCCAGCAAACCTTCGATCGGCGGCTACCGGACGGCCGGATCCATCCACCGCCCCCCATCAGCTATCGCAGCTGGCGCCAGCGACGTGCGGCCAAACTGTCGTCCTCGTATGCCGTGCCTGTGATGCGAGCAAGCCTATCTGATCATCACTCGCTGGCCTCCTTATCACCGGATGTTGGTTCAGGCTTGCGGATCAGATCGGGCAAATTAAGCGGTCAAGGCCGGTCGCGTTTTGCGGGAGCACACGTACGTATACTTTGTACATACTGTAGAAAGCCGTCGAGTCCACCCAAGTGTGCTCCTGCGTCGCATTGCACTACCACAGCTAGCTGCTATAGTACAGAGATACGATGGATGAGACTCCGCTAAGTTTTGTGTGATGCCATGGATGATGGAACTGCGTGCAGAGTGCTACTATCCCGGCCGGCGACGGAGGCACCGGACGAACGGATTGTGGAGTGGTCTGGGTGCGTGCACAGTTCGAAGACCAAACATGGTAGATCGCCAGAACCGGCGATCACTAAAGCTGGAGGCACCGTCTAACCACCTTCAAATTCTAAAACACGACACCTCCAAAAAGATGGACCGCTCGATGAATGTGTAGTAGGAGTAGTATTTCCTTTCCGCCCTCTGGACACATGTATGTAGGTGGGATTAAGGCTGTGCATTATAGTTCGGATTACCACTAAACAATATGCATGGTCTGCCTAATTCAGGTACCACGCCGCTGGTTGATACTCCTGCTCCTCAGCATCATGTTCCTCTCATCCCTGCTGCGCACATGTGCCTAATTCAGTCGGGGCCAACTCGCATGGCGATCTATATAGCCCCGTGATTATGACAGTTATCGTCTCGCTGATCCCTGTGGGGATGGAAGGTCGCACCTCACACCTCAGTACCTCACTGGAACAAGGACAGTGGTTGGAGAAATCAAATAAGCAGCAGGATCACGTATCAGCTCATCAGCGTATCACCCAAGACTTCACCAAACGGGATTGAAGTAGATTACATCATTACATGTGGAAACAAAATGGCGAGAATCAGGCGATCACTGAAGGCCGGTCGAGGCTGGGGGTCAGCCGTCAGCCAACAGCTGATGCGGGTGTCTGAATTTTGGTTCGAGAAACTTTTTGAGAACAACCAAAAATTCCGAATTTCTATTATCTCCAAATATCTAAAAATCAATTTGGTGCTTGCTTATCTAGCACAGGGGTATATCAGATGTCAATGAGATTGTTACATAAAACAACTATAGAAGAGATGGATAAACCTATTAGATCTTTCTTTTGGGCTAGTAGTGCTGATAAGAGGAAATATCATTTTATCAAATGGAGATGGATTTGTAAGCCAAAGAAAAAAGGTGGCTTGGGCTTGAAAGATCTCTCAAAATTCAACATCAGTCTTATGTGCAAGTGGTGGTGGAAAGTTGAAACCTCTACCAGCCCTTGGAATGATTTTATGTGCAGAAAATATCTCAGAGGTGCTGGTGTGTTCTATTCAAAGAAAAGGCCAGGGGACTCTCCCCATTGTGGATTGATATGCAAAAAATCAAAGATTTATATTTGTCAAGGATGAAAGTGGGGAATGGGAGATTAACAAGTTTCTGGCAAGATGCTTGGTGTGGAAATGCACCCCTAAGAGAATCCTTCCCAGAAATTTTCAATATTTGCAATGAGCAAGATATTACAGTGGCTGATGCTGCTGTCAATGGGTGGAATTTCTCTTTCAGAAGATATTTGTCTCCAGAGTTGGCTGCTCAGGTACATGGCTTGTTGGGAATAGTGAGACAGATCAATTTATCCCAGGAAAAAGATAAACCTGTTTGGAAATGGACAAAAAATGGGATTTATTCTGTGAAATCTATGTACAATCATCTGTGCAGATATGGGATGGACAGATCCTTCAAACACCTGTGGAAGAGCAAAATTCCTTTGAAAATCAAAATTTGGCTGTGGCTAATCTGGCACAATGCAATTGCTACAAATGATAACTTGCTGAAGAGAAACTGGGCTGGGAGTGCCTCCTGTCAATTTTGTCATCAGAATGAGAGTATATCTCATCTTTTCTTTGAATGTGTTGCAGCAAAATATGTTTGGAGCACAGTTGCTATGGCCATTGGGGCAAACAACAGGCCTGGGAGCTTTACTCAGTTCTTTGAGTGGTTTCCACAATTTGTCCCTGATCGGCAGGAATGTTCGGATTGCCGGTTTAGCGGCGATATGCTCGGGCAATATGGAAGCTTCGCAATGAGCATGTTTTGATATGAAGCTGATTAAATCACCTAGTGAACTAATTAGCTTATCTGTTGTTTTCATGAACTATTGGGCAGGCCTGCATAATGATGTTGATGAGAGGAATATCAAGGCTGGGGCTGACAATCTGCTTCGATTGGCGACTGCTGCGACTACGACGGCTACTGCCTCCTCGGCTGCTGGAAGGACTGGGCGAGGAACTCTAACAATCACTGCCGCTGAGACTGATGATCCAGAAGAAAATGAGATGGAAACAGATGATGCTGGAAACTGAGAGATCTCACAACCTTGACATGTTTTGGTTCGTGATGGATGGCGGAAAACAGTAGCTTTTGACGATATCTGGTGCTCCTGGGATAGCTTCTTGCTTTTGTTTTTTTGCTTCTGATCATCTTTTGATCATCTGGTCCTGTAATATAACTCTCTAAAAACGCTAGCAGTAGGCGGCGCCCCCCCTTCTCTCGCTTGCTACGCTGTGATACTTGGTGTTTTCGTTATCTCATGGTAATGAAAATCGATCCCTTGTGGGTCGCTTGGAAAAAAATAATCTAAAAATCAATTTGGAATCATTTCGTCTTAAGTTTGACTAATGGAATTTGACTAATTAGAACTTCATCCGAAACTAGCTCGGAAATTTCAACATAACTATTTTGCCAAACCCAGCAAAACTAGGAAACTTCACAAGTTCGGTGATATTTTGTTGTAGTTTCAGAAAAAAAAAATTGACACTAGCCAATCAAGAGATATTCTAGTTGTGACACAACATATAAACGAGGATGGACCAAAGATCGGCACTGGAACTATAGTTCGGGTTACCACTCCTTAGTGCAATCATGATCGTCCTAAGAGCATCTCTAGCAGACCCCACAAAATAGGAATATCATAAACATCGTTTGGGATTTGTATAAAGCAGCGTGAAGCCTGTTTTGAGGAGGTAAACTGCAAACAACTTTTGCGGTATGAGATTAGATCTGCAAGTATAAACTGCAAATCTAAAATAAAAAAAATTGGTGTCAAATTTTTTAACTAGTTCTTCATAGATCTTAGTAATTTACAAACTCAATCCAAAAGGGGAACTAAACCATTTATCTAGTTCCTAAGCCCTAATCGCTAGCTCAGGATACATCACCAGACTTAGGGGTGCTCATTGCGGCGCTTACGGCTTCACTCCGAGCCATCGGAGTTGTCATAGTCGACGATGACAAAACCTTGGCGCCACATCTCATATGCGATGGAGGCGCGTCGGGCCTCCACCATCTGCCGCTGACGTGGGCATTACCCTTCGGGTAACTGACATTGCCCTATCATGTGCGGCCCAACTGGAGGCCCATGAAGATACTCGACGGCAAGGCGGGCCACTAGGACGGTGCAGGAGAAGATCCCTTGAAGAACAAGGCAAGAGAGGAGCCGAACAAGGAAAGTTTAGAGCTAGGTCTTTTGTAAACCTAGTCGTACCCGGACAGATCTCTCGAGACCTGGCCTCCTATATAAATGCCAGGAGAGGGGCTGCCGAGAAACACAGAATCAATCATAGCAACTTTAGCTACCAGAAGTCTAGAGCTAGGTCGCCGTAGCACTTAGCCTCTCGACGAGAACACAGCCGAAGCCTTCGGCACCCCATTGTAACACAATATTCTCATAATTAAGATCAGACAGGCAGGACGTAAGGGTTTTACCTCATCGAGGGCCCCGAACCTGGGTAAATCGCTCTCCCCGCTTGTCTGTTTACCGATGTCTCGTGTCAGCCTACAGGATTCCATCAACCCTAAGCCCCAATCGGAGGGCATTGCCGAGGAGTACCCTCGACAATTGGCACCGTCTGTGGGAACCCTGTCGGCACAAGATCCGTCATCGGCAGATCCAGTCATGTCGTCGGCAGCTTCGTCGACACCATCATCATCATCATCATCGCCAAGTTTAGGAAGCCCGATTCGATTCGGCTCCTACGAGTTCACCCCGCACAGCGACTCTTCACGCTCGACTTTCTCAGATCTACAAGGAAACATGGTGATGACGTTCGGAAGCGTCCACTACAACGTCAACGCGGAAGGAGTCCTTCGACTGCTAGAACCATACGCCCCCAGGTCAGCAAGGAAATCACCACCGCCGGCCGCAGGGCCAAGCCTGTCATCATCAGTCGACCTTTCGGCTGGCCTGACGGACTCAACGAACTCATCATCGCCATCAACCCCTCGGTCGACGTCTTCAATGTCAGTTGGATCCGATAATCCCGTATCTTCAGAGATGACCTCGTACTACTGCTTGAACTGCGACACCAGGCACGGATTAGGATCGAGCAACACACCGTTCATCTGCAGCGCCCAGTATTCATCGGGAGAGGATAGTGTCGGCAACATCGTCAAGGGGGTCACCTGGAAAGCGGCGCACCACCAAGTTTATGCCGCCAATAACACAGGAAACGCAAGGAATAGGCGAGACGGAGATCACACCCCTCGCTCTAGCAGGCGGCTAAGTTTTAAAAACAGTGCCAGTAACAACAACAGCGATTACACCATCGCGGAGGAAGAGTGGGCAGCAGCCAGAGCGGCCGTGCTTAATAACACAACACTCCCTGTTGGAACTTCGGTTGGAACCCTCAATGCATATCGCTCTATATTGGAGAAAATCGGGAGCGTCTATCAAAAGAGCAAGCCACCCTCGACAAACGTCTATTCGCCGTAGAACAATCTAGCGAACGATGAAGGGGCTCACGAGGAAGCGCCTCCCGAAGCAGTCAAAGCGTAGGGAAGCACCGATCGAGGTTATCCAGGCTTTCGGAAGATGATGCTAGAGAAATCACATCGAACCTGTCCAAGTCCTTCATGACTACGGACACCGCGGGTATGCTACGGCCGAAGACCATTAATCAGCGACCCGAAGGTTCTATGGCTCAAACTCACCGGGGCGCATTAGAAAGCCTCGCAATATTAGGAGACAACTTGGTCCCACGGAAGGAAAAGACCACGTTACAAGCCAGCGGGTCAAAACATCGCTCGAGGGATGCTCGAGATGAAATCACCCAGAGTAGAATCGATAAAGCCAGGCGACGACGCGCCACTAGGGAGGAATACGACAGTGGTGCCTCAGTTGAAAGCCAAGAATACGACGGCGAGCTAAGGGGGGCCGATTGCTTAAGCTACAAGATCCGTGAGACGTTGCCGCCCAAAAAGTTTAAAACTACCCCCACTGACGCCACTAAGTACGATGGGCAGCAGGAGCCGAGGTCGTGGATAGACGATTACCTACAGACTGTGATCCTACACATGGGAAATCAGATAGCAGCAATGCAGTGCTTGCAGCTTTATCTGAGGATTCGGCACGAGCTTGGTTAAGAGGCATGCCGAAAGGTTCCATCAAATCATGGGATGACTTAGTCGACGCTTTCGTCGCGAATTTCCAAGCGACATACAAAAGGCCTGTTGGAATCGAGGAGTTACGGCATTGCCAACAGAAGCAGAAGGAGTCGATGCGCGCATACATTGGCAGATTCACCAAACTCCTGAACGTTGCCGAAGATGTTTCCGTCGACAGAGCAATCGACGCCTTCAGTGATGGCATCCGACGTGAAACTTACATAGAGGAACTTGGGCGCAAGAAGCCGAAAACCATAACCAAGTTAATGGAAATCGCCAACAGCTGGGCTGATGGTGAAGACAACGTACGAAGACCACGACAACGCGGTGACGACGAAGACGACGATCAGCCGAAGCACGACTCGGGTGGACGAAGAGATCGCCGTAAGAAAAGAAAAGACCGCAGTTACAACGACAATAACCTGGTAGCTACGGGGTATTCTGATCGGCAGGACGATCGGTACGACGACAGGCGAGGCGATCGGCAGGACGACAACCGGAACAACTCTGGAAATCGTGGCAACTACATACCACGACCACAGAGGACTCCTGAGCTACCCTTTTCTGAACAGATAAACGCTCCCTGTTACCTGCACTCGTACATCGACTCTAAAGATGACAAGAAGAAGTCAAGCCACTTACTCAGGGATTGTCGACAGTTCATCAAAATGCAGAAGCTCATCCAGAGCAGCAACAGCCAACACCGCCGCCACCTCCACCTCAGCACCAGGTCCAGCAAGCTTAGCCTCATAACCCCAACGAGTCGTTTCCACCACCACGTGGGCAGATGAGCATGATCCATAGGACATGTGTTTCGAGAAGGCCAACGTACCTATAATTTCTGATGTTCCATGCTTGTTTTATGACAATACTTACATGTTTTGCTCGCACTTTATGATGTTTTTATGCATTTTCCGGAACTAACCTATTAAAGAGATGCCGAAGGGCCAGCTTGCTGTTTTCTCGTTGTTTTTGGTTCCGTAAAAGGCTGTTCGGGCAATATTCTCGAATTCGACAAAACGAAGACCCAACATCTTATTTTTCCCTGAACCTTCCGGAAAGTCGAGGGGGACCAGTAGGGGTGCCCTGGGGGCCCCACGTGTGGCCGGCGCGGCCCAGGAGGGGGGCGCGCTGCCCTAGTGTGAGGAGGCCCCGTGGCCCCTCCGACTCCGACTCTTCGCCTATTTAAGCCGTCTCGACCTAAAACATCGATACCAATTGACAAAACTCCAGAAAGACTCCAGGAGCGCCGCCACCATCGCGAAACTCCAATTCGGGGGATAGAAGTCTCTGTTCCGGCACCCTGCCGGGACGGGGAAGTGCCCCGAAGCCATCTCCATCAACGCCACCGCCTCCATCATGCTCCGTGAGTAGTTCCCCCATGGACTACGGGTTCTAGCTGTAGCTAGTTGGTATTCTCCCCCATGTATTTCAATACAATGATCTCATGAGCTGCCTTGCATGATTGAGATTCATCTGATGTAATCGGTGTTGTGTTTGTTGGGATCCGATGGATTGTTACATTATGATTAGTCTATCTATAAAGTTATGAAGTTATTGTTGCTGCAATCTTGTTGTGTTTAATGTTTGTCACTAGGGCCCGAGTGGCATGATCTTAGATTTAAGCTCTATACTTATTGCTTAGATTGTATCTACAAGTTGTTTGCACATGTCTATGTCCGGAACCAAAGGCCCCAAAGTGACAGAAATTGGAACAACTGGAGGGGAAGGCTTAGATATGAGGATCACATGTTTTCACGGAGTGTTAATGCTTTGCTCCGGTGCTCCATTAAAAGGAGTACCTTAATTTCCAGTAGATTCCCTAGAGGCCCGGCTGCCACCGGCTGGTAGGACAAAAGATGTTGTACAAGTTTCTCATTGCGAGCACGTATGACTATATATGGAAAACATGCCTACATGATTAATAATCTTGATGTTCTATCTTAATGCTATTTCAATCCTATCAATTGCCCAACTGTAATTCGTTCACCCAACACTTGTTATTGGAGAGTTACCACTAGTGTAGATAGCTGGGAACCCCGGTCCATCTTTCATCATCATATACTCGTTCTACATGTCATTGAAAGTAGTATCAACTATTTTCTCGGTGCCATTGCTCTCATATTACCGCTTACCGTCGCCGTGTTATCCGTTACTACGCTTCCTCATATCACCGCTGCTTTCACATCACCCCCGTTACTAGTGCTTTTCCAGTGCAACTGAATTGACAACTCAGCTTGTTAAGGCTTATAAGTATTCTTTACCTCCCCTTGTGTCGAATCAATAAATTTGGGTTTCACTTCCCGCGAAGACTGTTGCGATCCCCTATACTTGTGGGTCATCAAGAATATTTTCTGGCGCCGTTGTCGGGGAGGCATAGCTCTACTCATAAGTTCACCTGGGGAGTACACTCTACCTCTCTCTCTGTTTTTGTTTTATTTTATTTTGTTTTGCTTAGTTTACTTTTGTCTAGTTTATTTGTGCTTAGTTTATTTCTGCCTAGTTTTATTTTGCTTAGTTTACTTTTGTCTAGTTTATTTTTGTCTTGTTTTATTTTCTCTATATACCCGAAAATCCATAAAAATTTGAACGGATGAAACCTGGTACCCAGATGGGTAGGTGCGCACGCCCCCAGAAACATACACGTGGCTAACGACGTTCACTTGTCTGTCACGAGATGGGAACTCAGTGTGTGCTCTTCCCCTCCACCCCCACTCATTCTGTCCTCCCCAACCACACGCCAGATCATCTCAAAAAAAACACGCCAGATCCACTTCAGATCGACCGAGCACTGCTGCCGGCTGGCCTAGCGCCTCCACCGCCACCCAGCTAGCTCCTCCCCAACCCCATCTTCCCCAACCCCATCCCGCACGCGCACGGAAGTATCCCGACCTCGTCTCCTCCCCAACCCCATCTTCCCTGCCGCCCCGCATCCGTTGAGCGGTGGAGGTCACCCGAGCGGTGGAGGACGGCGACACGCGGCCATCTGCTGCGACTCCGGGAGCCCGCCCACCGTCGACCGATGCCGGCGAGCGGACGCTCGATTGGGGAGCATGGCGGACGCTCGAGGGGGAGTCCATGGCGGCCGTCTTCTTCGACTCCGGAGCCCGCCCACCGTCGATCTGTTGGGGGAAGAATCGAATCTGCGGGAGCTCGGCCGCCCCCGAGTCCGGCCGGGAGGAGAGAAGATCTGGACCGCCATGGCTGCCCCTAGTCCCCCATTGAGTCGATTTGGACGCCAGCCCAAGCTCCTACACGACGTGATGAGTAGCCTCCCGACCCGTCGTTCTACGCAGATCCATGGCGCCCGGCGTTGCGCCGAGCTCAAGGAAGCCGGCCGTCACCGCTGATAAGCGCTGGAGAACAAGCGCGGTGGGGTCGTGGTCGAGGAGACAGGATAGAACCTCACGGAAGGGGTGCCTCTGCGGAAGAAACCCGCATCTATTTTAATCGCTAATAACTCACGGAAGGGGATTTCACGGCCGTTTGATCTCCGTTAGCATCTACTCACGGAGAGCGAATCTAAAAGCAAATCCAACGGTATCTAGGGGGTGCGTACGTACCCCCCTGAACACCAAATCCACTCTCAAAATTTGAAAAACCGAAAAATTAAAAACTGTTGCTATGGGAGAACCTACAACCTATTTGGAGCTTATGGAATTATATAATAATTATAGAGAATCAAGAGCGGGTGAAGCTATGAGAGCTGTGATAGAAAAACTGAAAACAATTGCTAAAATCTTGCTTAAACGCCATGATATAAACTGTTGCTCTCAACAGGACACTAAACATCTTAAATTTCAATGTGGCTTTAGTGAGGAATTTTTTATAAAGAACTATAATCGGAATAGCTATATTCATTTTGGGTTCGAAGAGGTAGAACAATTTGTCATATTTATGGGAGCTTCTGAGATAGAATCCTTCATGGCTAAAAATTATGAAACTTGTGTTGTTTGTAAGGACCTTAAAGATTATGTCTCTTCTATTCTTAATTTTTGCATAGAAAGCTACAGTGATAATCCTTATACAATTGATTATAAAGAGAGACTCATTAATGCACAAGAATGCACTCACAATTTGCAGGAACCAGTGGAAGAAGAAATTGATGAACCTCGAAAGCTCATTGGATGAAAAAGAGGAGGAAATTGATGAACCTGAAAGCTCATTGGATGAAAAAGAAGAGGAGAGTGATGAACAAAAGGAGGAATAATGGATTATCTACCCATGCCAACCTTCTAATGAGAGTAACTCTTTATCTCTTACACTATTTGATTGTCCTCCATGCTTACCGAAGGAGGATGAATGTTATGTTCCTGTGGATTCTCTTGAAATATTCCCTATGAGTAAAACTTGTGAGAATAATTATGCTACTGTTATTCATGATTATGATAAATCTCTAGATGATGGTCCTATGTTACTTGATAATATTAATTGTACTACTAATGAAAATGGGATTGGAGAGATCTTGACTTTATGTAGGAGTCCCATATCTTTTAAGATTGATCAATCATCTTGTTACATTATTGATAAAAGTGGGTTTGAAAGTTTTAGTCCCACTATTTTTGAGCTTGATAAAAACGATATGTTTATGGATCATGAGAAACATGCTTTATGTGATAGTTATATTGTTGAGTTTGTTCATGAAGCTACTGAAAATTATTATGAGAGAGGAAAATATGGTTGTAGAAATTTGCATGGTACTCAAACACCTCTCTACATGCTGAAAATTTTGAAGTTACTCTTCTTTTATCTTTTTATGCTTGTCACTTTGTTCTTTCTGAATTTATTTGTGTACAAGATTCCTATGCATAGGAAGTAGGTTAGACTTAAATGTGTTTTGAACTTGCTTCTTGATGCTCTCTTTTGCTTCAACTCTTATTCCTTGCGAGTGCATCATTAAAACTGCTGAGCCCATCTTAATGGCTAAAAAGAAAGCACTTCTTGGGAGATAACCCACGTGTTTATTTTACTACTATTTTGTTGTGTTTTGGAAGTTGTTACTACTGTAGCAACCTCTCCTTATCTTTATTTTATTGCAATGTTGTGCCAAGTGAAGTCTCTAATAGAATGTTGATGCTAGATTTGGATTTCTGCGCAGAAACAGATTTCTTGCTGTCACGAATCTGGGTATGATTCTCTGTAGGTAACTCAGAAAAATCTGCCAATTTATGTGAGTTATCCTCAGATATGTACGCAACTTTCATTAGTTTTGAGTTTTCTGATTTGAGCAACGGAAGTACCTCTTAAAAATTCGTGTTTATCGGCTGTTCTGTTTTGACAGATTATGTCTCTCGTTTTTGCATTGTCTCTTGTGGACTTTAAGTGAGGCTTTCTAGACATGGAGAGCTGTAGCTAATTTTTTATTGAGTTCTTGCAATGTGTCACTACAGGGCCAAGGTGGATTAAAGTTTTTTGAGTACTAACCCCTCTAATGAAGTTTATGAGAAGTTTGGTGTGAAGGAAGTTTTCAAGGGTCAAGAGAGGAGGATGATATATGATCAAGAAGAGTGAAAAGTCTATGCTTGGGGATGCCCCCGTGGTTCATCCCTTCATATTTCAAGAAGACTCAAGCGTCTAAGCTTGGGGATGCCCAAGGCATCCCCTTCTTCATCAACTTATCAGGTTTCTTCTATTGAAACTATATTTTTATTCGGTCACATCTTATGTTCTTTACTTGGAGCGTCTGTGTGTTTTTATTTTTGTTTATGTTTGAATAAATTCGGATCCTAGCAATCCTTGTTTGGGAGAGATACACGCTCCGCTTTTTCATATGAACACTTGTGTTCTTCGCACTTACTTTTAATGTTCAATGATAAAAGTTGGAAGCTATTGCACTTATTGTTATTTGGTTGGAAACATAAAATGCCTCATATTGTCTTGGATAATTTGATACTTGGCAATTGTTTTGAGCTCTCAAGTGGATCGTGTTTCTCTTGCATCATGTAGTATAAACCTATTAGTGGAGAAATACCGTAGAGCTTGTTGAAATTGGTTTGCATGATTGGTCTCTCTAAGGTCTAGATATTTTCTGGTAACTGTGTTTGAGCAACAAGGAAGACAGTGTAGAGTCTTATAATGCTTGCAATATGTTCTTATGTAAGTTTTGCTGTACACGGTTCATACTTGTGTTTGCTTCAAACAACCTTGCTAGCCAAAGCCTTGTACTCGAGAGGAAATGCTTCTCGTGCATCCAAATCCTTGAGCCAATAACTATGCCATGTGTGTCCACCATACC
>NC_061511.1:151749927-151871235 GCF_022539505.1 Lolium rigidum
GACAACTAATCAAGGTTGAAAAAGTTGGGGTGTTACAACCCTCGACAATTGGCACCGTCTGTGGGAACCCTGTCGGCACAAGGCAGAGCATCGGCAGGTCCGATCATGACACCGGCGGTTTCGCCGGCAGCTTCATCAGCAGCTTCATCGACACCATCGTCACCGACCCTGGGAAGCCCGATCCGATTCGGCTCCTACGAGTTTACTCCACACAGCGATTCCTCCCGCTCGAACTTTTCAGATCTACAAGGAAACATGGAGATGACCTTCGGCAGCTGATACGTCTCCAACGTATCGATAATTTCTTATGTTCCATGCCATATTATTGATGATACCTACATGTTTTATGCACACTTTATGTCATATTCGTGCATTTTCTGGAACTAACCTATTAACAAGATGCCAAAGAGCCGATTGCTGTTTTCTGCTGTTTTTGGTTTCGAAATCCTAGTAACGAAATATTCTCGGAATTAGACGAAATCAAGACCCGGGGTCCTATTTTGCCACGAAGCTTCCGGAAGACCGAAGAGGAGTCGAAGTGGGGCCACGAGGGGCCGCCACCATAGGGCGGCGCGGCCCAGGCCTTGGCCGCGCCGACCTGTGGTGTGGGGCCCCCGTGTGGCCCCCACGTTGCCCTTCCGCCTACTTAAAGCCTCCGTCGCGAAACCCCTGATGCGAAGAACCACGATACGGAAAACCTTCCCGGAGACGCCGCCGCCGCCAATCCCATCTCGGGGGATTCGGAGATCTCCTCCGGCACCCTGCCGGAGAGGGGATTCATCTCCCGGAGGACTCTACACCGCCATGGTCGCCTCCGGAGTGATGAGTGAGTAGTTCACCCCTGGACTATGGGTCCATAGCAGTAGCTAGATGGTTGTCTTCTCCTCATTGTGCTTCATTGTTGGATCTTGTGAGCTGCCTAACATGATCAAGATCATCTATCTGTAATACTCTATGTTGTGTTTGTCGGGATCCGATGGATAGAGAATACCATGTTATGTTAATTATCAAGTTATTACATATGTGTTGTTTATGATCTTGCATGCTCTCCGTTATTAGTAGAGGCTCGGCCAAGTTTTTGCTCTTAACTCCAAGAGGGAGTATTTATGCTCGATAGTGGGTTCATGCCCGCATTGACACTGGGACAGATTGCTGTAAAGTTCTAAGGTTGTGTTGTGTTGTTGCCACTAGGGATAAAACATTGATGCTATGTCCGAGGATGTAGTTATTGATTACATTACGCACCATACTTAATGCAATTGTCTCGTTGCTTTGCAACTTAATACCGGAAGGGGTTCGGATGATAACCTCGAAGGTGGACTTTTTAGGCATAGATGCAATTGGATGGCGGTCTATGTACTTTGTCGTAATGCCCAATTAAATCTCACTGTACTTATCATGACATGTATGTGCATTGTTATGCCCTCTCTATTTGTCAATTGCCCGACTGTAATTTGTTCACCCAACATGCTTTTATCTTATGGGAGAGACACCTCTAGTGAACTATGGACTCCGGTCCATTCTTTAATACTGAAATACAAATCTGCTGCAATACTTGTTTTACTGTTTTCTTTGCAAACAATCATCTTCCACACTATACGGTTAATCCTTTGTTACAGCAAGCCGGTGAGATTGACAACCTCACTGTTTCGTTGGGGCAAAGTACTTTGGATTGTGTTGTGCAGGTTCCACGTTGGCGCCGGAACCCCTGGTGTTGCGCCGCACTACATCCCGCCGCCATCAACCTTCAACGTGCTTCTTGGCTCCTCCTGGTTCGATAAACCTTGGTTTCTTTCTGAGGGAAAACTTGCTGCTGTGCGCATCATACCTTCCTCTTGGGGTTCCCAACGAACGTGTGAGTTACACGCCATCAGCAGCGTCCACTACAACGTCAACGTAGAGGGAATCCTTCGACTGCTGGAGTCCCCCACTTCCGGATCGGCGGGATCAAGCGCGTCATCATCACTCGACCTGTCGGCTGGACTGACGGGATCGACGTGCTCCCCTGTGCCCTCGACTCCCCGCTCGGCGTCCTCCATGTCGGTAGGATCGGATGATTCCTCATCCTCGAAACTAACTTCGTACTACTGCCTGAACTGTGACACCAGGCACGGGCTGGGATCAAGCGACACGCCGTTCATCTGCAACGCCCAGTATTCATCGGGAGAGGACAATATCGACAGCATCATCCAGGGAACCACCCGAAGGACGGCACACCATCAGGTTTATGTCGCCAATAACACGGGAAACGCAAGGCGCAGAGGAGACGAGGACCATACCCCTCGTTCCAGTAGAAGGGCAAGTTTTGGAAACAGCGCCAAGAACCGCGACGAGCGATTACACTATCGCGGATGAGGAGTGGGCGGCAGCAAGGGAAGCAGTACTCAACAACACGCCGCTCCCCGCAGGAACTTCAGCTTGGAACCCTCAATGCTTATCGCTCCATACTAGAGAAAAACCGGGAGCACCTCGTCGAAAGAGCAAGCCACCCTTGAGAGACGCCTATCCGCGGCGGATCGATCCAGCGAACGGCGAAGGGGCTCGCAAGGGAGTGCCTCCCGAAACACTCACGGAACAGGCAAGAACCGGTCAAGACTATCCAGGCTTTCAGAAGATGACGCCAGAGAAATAACGTCGAATCTGACCAAATCCTTTATGACTATGGATACCGCCGGCATGCCACGGCCGAAGACCGTCGCAGGAGCAACGGCCAACCTCGCCGCATACCTCATCAACCAGCGCCCCGAAGGATCCATGGCTCAAGCTCATCGAGGTGCCCCGGAGAGTCTCGCAATATTGGGGAACAACCTAGCCCCGCCAAAAGAAAGGACCACCATCCAAGGCAGTGGGTCGAAACATCATGCGAGAGATGCTCGAGACGAAATCACCCAGAGCAGGATCGACAAAGCAAGGCGGCGACGCGCCACTAGGAAGGACGACGACAGCGATTCTTCGGATGAAGACCAGGAGTACGACGGCGAGCTCAGGGGAGCCGACTGTCTAAGTTACAAGATCCGCGAAACGATGCCGCCCAAAAAGTTCAAGCCTACCCCTACCGATGCCGCCAAGTACGATGGGCAGCAAGAACCAAGATCTTGGATAGACGACTACCCGCAGACTGTGATCCTGCACAAAGGAAACCAGATAGCAGCAATGCAATGCTTGCAGCTCTACTTGAAAGATTCAGCACGGGCCTGGCTAAGGGGGTTGCCGAAAGGCTCTGTTAAATCATGGGACGACCTAGTAGATGCCTTCGTTGCCAACTTCCAAGCAACATACAAGAGGCCCGTCGGGATCGAAGAGCTGCGGAATTGCCGCCAGAAGCAGAGGGAATCAATGCGTTCGTACATCGGGAGATTCACAAAACTCCTAAACGCCGCCGAAGACGTATCTGTCGACAGAGCAATTGACGCTTTCAGCGACGGCGTTCAGCGGGAAAGCTACATAGAGGAGCTTGGGCGCAAAAAGCCTAAAACCATAACCAAGTTAATGGAAATCGCCAACAGCTGGGCCGATGGCGAAGACAACGTTCGAAAGCCACGACAGCGCAGCGACGACGAAGAGGATGACCAGCCGAAACATGATTCGGGCGGTCGAAGGGATCGCAACAAGAGAAGGAAGAACCGCGGTTACGATGACAACAACTTGGTGGCCGCAGGCTACTCTGATCGGCAGGGCGACCGGTATGATGACAGGCGAGACGATCGACGGGACGGTAATCGGAGCAACTCTGGTAACCGTGGCAACTATAAACCACGGCAACAGAGAACACCCGAACTACCCTACGCTGAGCAGATCAACGCCCCATGCTACCTGCATTCATATACCGACTCCAAGGATGGTAAAATAAAGTCTAGCCACCTGCTCAGGGACTGTCGGCAGTTCATCGATATGCATAAACTCATCCAGCAGGCAGGCCAGCAACAGCTACCACCACCACCACCACCACCCCCACCGCAACATCAGGTCCAGCAAGCTCAACCTCATCAACCCAACGAGGCATTTCCACCACCACGTGGGCAGATGAGCATGATCCATAGGACAGGTGTCTCGAAAAGAGAGATGAAGAAACTCACCCGAGAGATCAACTTGGCGAGAAAGCATCATGGCAAACATCCCCGAGTACGTCGAATGGTCCTCTCGGAACATTACGTTCGAGTCGAGCCAGATCACCCGATGACCATACCAAAGCCAGGGCACGCCGCCTTGGTAGTCGAAGCACAAATTGGGGGGTTCAAGATGAGCAAAGTTTTCATGGATGGTGGAAGCGGTCTAAACCTGATTTTTGTCGACACAATTAGAAGTATGGGGATCACCATGAACATGTTGGAAGAAACAGACACCTGCTTCCACGGGATCCTTCCAACCGCACCGGGCCACTCCCTTGGCAAAGTCTACCTGAATGTCATCTTCGGCAGGGCCGACAATTTCAGGAAGGAGAAGATCGAGTTTGAAGTGGTGAACTGGGAGTCACAGTATCACGCTATACTCGGGAGACCAGCGTATGCCAAGTTCATGGCTGTGCCGCATTATGCATACCTCAAGCTGAAAATGCCCGGGAACAACGGGACAAACATCACGGTCTATGGAAGTTTCTCACGCTCGGACAATTGTGATCGCGACTTTCAGAGGATTGCTGCAAAGTTCGGGTCACAGCAAGAAATCGTCGACCCTCCGCCCAAGCTGTCTATACGAGAAATTAAGGAAGAAAAAGATGGCAGGGACGCCAAGAAGAATTCAGCTGCTTTCACCCCTAAAGCTTCAACGACAGAAGCTTCGGCAGCAGAAGCTTCTGCAGCAGGAGCCTCGGCAGCAAAGGGATCGGCAGCTGATGGCACAGAAGGCTTAGGAGATAGCAAGACGATGACGATCACCGCCCAAACCCCTGACGAAATCAGCAACGCTGCAGCAATCACTGACGCAGTGAAGAAGCCAGAGGAGGAGAAGAACCCCTTCCGTATCTAGGCAGTCTACTAGCCTTTACTTTCTTTTCTCCTTTACTTTAAAACAGGGCTTCCCCTTTTCCGCCCTCTAGCATCGTGCTTACCTTATTAATAAGAACTTAAGCTTTATTCCCTTGTTAAGCATTGCAGTAACGACAAACTTCTAAGCCCCATCACTATGTAAACATAGTACAAGGCAGAAGATCGCGCTCCAAAAAAGCCTCTACGAGTGCTAAAGGACGTTCACCTTTTCCTCCGCTATAGATGCCTCTACGAGTGCCGTAAATAGCAAAAATTTATAAACAACAACCCACGTTCGATATTTTACTTATGGAAATATCAAAGGAACAACGGGCTCATCGGTAGAATCATTACACCCGAAAAATTCGGGAATGACTGTCGAAATTTACAAACGGTTGAAAGCAAAGTTGCGCATACAACAGGTTTAGCAAAACCTGCAACACGAGCTGATCACTCATAATGATTTGCTAACCAACTAGTACTCATACATCCAACGGGCAATTAAGCTTCGCCCCTTTAAATATTTGCCAACGGCATGGTAAAAGTACACATTCATGTACCAACCAAATAAGAAAGTTTTTGGCCCAAAAATCCGAGCACTCGGATGAACTAGCCAATACAATTTACAAAAGTAACTTTACACCTTTATATCACCCTTGCGGAGTTTCCTTTTCCTCAGGTACCTTTGACATCTCCTCAAGCCTGTCGACAATTACATGAGCAGGAGCTAAAACCTTCGGGTACAGCTCCTCGAAGTCACCAGTTGCGTTGGCAATAGACAGCAAGCAAGCCGAAGGATAACAAGCAAGCACAAGGGCAAGCGTGCACTTGGCCCCTGCAAAGACTTGAGATCTTACTAGCTCCCGAACCTTCTTGGCACTTCCAAATTCAGACATCAAAGTCAAAAGGGTAGGGGGAACTGCATTCAGAGGAAACATTGTTTTCCAAACTACCCTCATGGCCTTGTAGCACTTGTCGAAGAACTGGTGGACCTGTTGCACTCGATCCTGAAATTTGACGACAGCCGAGGCCTTCGAGTGTTCCCGCCAGAAAGTTTCTTCGGATGAGGAAAGCTGAGTCAAAGCATGCACCCGCTCGTGTATCCGCTTGTTCTCTTCCGCAGGGTTCAACGCTATGACCGCCAAAAGAATTAATAAAAGACTCAGACAAGAAGTTGCTAGCAAGCAGGCAAAGGGATCAAGAAACTTACAGCTTTAAACTTTCGGTAGCCTTGTGCAGCTCGCCAAGAATGTACCGCTCCACGACGGCTGCAATCGCGCTCTTTTTATTAATGATGGCAGCCAAGGCATAAGTGCTGCGTAAATCCTTCTCCATCTGTGTCATCCGGTCTTTCATGCGCTGGATCCGATCGCTTTCAGGAAGCGCACCCGACGAATCGTCTGCAAACGAGGGTACTGGGAAGACCTGCAGAAAGTACTGGTTATAAAGAAGTGATGGATATGGTACAGCCGAACGTCCAAAATAACTCCCATCGGGAGAAGCGCAAGAAAGCGATATCATAGCAAAAGTGTGCTAACAACAATGCTAGCACAGAGTTTATTACAAAGCATGAGTTTTTGCAATGTTTTGCATCAGCTCAAGGCACAAGTTTGTTACAAGAATCAAGGAAGCTGAGTTTGAGTCGATGAACTAGGACCAGTCGACGATTTCCTTGATGCAACCAGTTCAAGGAGCTGACGGGCACAAGTAAGAGCAGACGCCTTAAAGGTGCTCAAATCAACAGGCTGCCCGTCTTGCCCTTTTGGAAGCCCCTTAGTCATTTCCTCGATGTCACCCTTAAAGCCGTAACCCATCATAAGCTGGAAGGCAAGGAGAGCACCAAAAGTGCGCGATGTACGCTTGAATACCTCGATGACCTCTTTGGTGTCAACCGCGAAGGTATCGATTAGCTGTCCCATGGTCTTCTCTTGCTTAATCTTGGGGAAGATCATCGAGTGCATCCGCGCCAGAGCACCCTTCCCCTTCACAAGAAGCTCTTGTGTAAGCTGGTGAGAAGCGAGAATCGTTGACACAGCGTTCGCTGGGGAGTTATTTGGAACTCTTTCCAGGGCATCGACAGGAATGTTTGCTGCCTCTGCAATAGAAAGGAAGGGAAAAATTCAGTCATTGACAAAAAGTAAATCCATAAGAACGTCACTCGACGAAAGTATGTTAGAGATTACCAAGCAAGGCCAAAGAAGATTGACGAAGGACTTCATCCTTTTCGGCTGCTCGAGCCTCAGCTACCAGCCTGGATGCTTCCTCCTCCTTCAGCTTCCCTTTCAGTCTGGCCAGCTCTTCCTTCAGAGAATCAATCTCTTGGCGAGCTGCGGCAGCTATCTTGACTGCGCCATCCAGTTTTGAGGAGGAAGATTCGACTTCCTCTTGCAGCCGAACTTTGTCAGCCTCTAGAGAAGTGAATCGGGAGGCGAAAACCTCCAGAGAAGAGATAACGCCACGCAGGTCCTTAAGAGAGAAAGAAAAACAATTAAACAAGGCACGCTCCAAGAAATCTGTATTAAGATCAGAAGAGGACTTACAGAAAAAGGAGCCGCAGTAGCAGCAGTTGGAGAAATATCCTTCCCTTTAGAAAGGGAAGACGCAGTCGATGCTTGAGCCATGGGGGCAGCCTTAGGAGCTGAAGCTTCGGAAGCCACCACGACCGGCGAAACGGCATCAGACTTGGCCTTTTTAGGAGGAGGCTCGATAAAGCCCTCATCACTGCAAAAGTAAACAGTCGACTGTGATTATAACAGGAGTATGAAAAGTAAAAAAAAGGGCACAGTATAACTTTCAAAAGGGAACTACTTACATGTCGAAGAGATCATCTTCATCGGCAAAGCCGCCGGTTGATCTCTTCGCAGGAAAAGCTCTGGCCCCATCCGCAGCTGCATCAACAAAAGTATCACGATCAGTGTCGACGTAACGCACCGATCCGTCCGCGATACAAGTGTTATCGGCCGAGGAGGGAAGATCAGCGTGGGCAACTTCAAGATTCATCGGACCATTATATTCATCCTCTAAACCTGTTTGATCGGTGGTGTGAAAATCTACGGGGATTGAGGAGCCTCTCCCCTCGAAGTATCATCCGGTGAATCACGTGTATTTTAGAAGCCATAGGGATCTGGCAAAGAAAAATGACAAGTAAGAACAAAGGTAATCATGTTGGCTAAGCAAGGAGCTATAATAGAGATGTGAAGAAAGGAAAATACCCCTGATGGTGGATGATCAACGTCAAGGGGAGCATAAGAAGAGATCAGCGGAATCGAATCTTCCTGGTTGAAGGAAGTAAGACGACGAACTTCATCAAGCAACTCTTTTTCTGATAGATCGGCAGCATTAATCCTGGTCTCATCCTTTGGACCTGAGTATAACCACATCGGGTGAACTCTGGCCATGACTGGCTGGATTCGGCGCTTCAGAAAACTGCTGCCACCTCCGTACCAATCATAGTTTGGCCGTCGGCCTCTTTGATTCGAAGGAATTTGGCAAACAATTCTTCGACTGAGGCCCTTTCGTCGGCTGAGAGGATGTTCTTCCAAGAGTCCTTGGGCTTGGCTTCGGTAACGTCGGCATAGCAGGGAAGTCGACATTCGGGTGACGAGGAATCTTTAACATAAAACCATTTCAACCTCCATCCTTGCACGGACTCTCTCATTGGGAAATTAAAGTAATTAACTTCTGAGCGAGCAACAAAACCTACTCCTCCGGTGACAAAGTACCCATTACTACTGCTGTATCTTTTCACATAGAAGATCTTCTTCCATAGCCCGAAATGAGGTTCAATACCCAAAAACGCCTCGCAAAGGGTGATGAACACAAGCAACATGGAGGATTGAGTTGGGGGTAAGTTGCCATAATTGGATTTCATACGTCCGCAAGAGATGGAGGAGGAATCCATGAGTGGGGAGCGAAAGGCCTCGATGAAGAAAAGATAAGAACATCACGGAAAATCCAGCAGGAGGATCAGGCCGAGAGATCGCACCTGGAAGGATCACATCTCCCGCGTCGGAGGATATCAATCCTAAGCTTCGGGACCTCTTTTCGTCACGCTTGGTGACGGTTGAAGCTACCCAGTCCCCAGGTTTGACCATCGAGCCCGACGGCGCTGGCGGCGCCGGAGCTGGGGGAGGGGCGCTCGGAGCGCTCCCCTTCGGAAGAGGAGAGGACTTGGCAGCGGCACCTCCGCTGGTGGAGCTAGCAGCGGCGGCGGTATTCTTCTTCTTCACCATCGCGAGATCTGAGGAAGATTGAAACCGTGGCGGCGGCGCAACAATGGCGAAAGAAGGAAGAAGAGGGAGAATGAGGAGATGCTGCGGGAACCGTGGAGAAGATTGAGAATTTTTTGCCCTTTGGAGATTTTAAGGAGAAGTTAAAGTAAGCACGTGGCGCTTGAGGAAAGGAAAGAACTGACGGCCCACTACGCCCACGATTGTGCGAAAATCGAGGAGCCACCTCGGTCGTTACGCGTATAGTGGTCAAGCCCTAAAACACTGATTGAGCAGGGCTAGGGCTAGCTCGTCATGATGGACCCGTCAAATCAGCCTGCAACAGTTACACGACATCAATGACGTCATAATTTGGAAGCATTCGAAGGAAACATAAAAAGTCATCGGATGAAGGATTTGAGTCCACGCACGGATTGCGAGCATCCGAACTTGGACTCGGGGCTACTCCCATCGGGAGCGCCGACGCGCACCCGATAAAAGAAGATTCGACGGAATAAGCGATCGAAGGAATAAAAGTTTGAAAGTTTTTTGCACACTTCGTTAATCACTCCCATCGGGAGGACGTGGTGCACACCCGTTGAAAGTTTTTTGCACTCCAGGATCATGCCCGGGGACTTGATTCTGTGTAGAGTAACGTTGTTTTGCCACCGGTAGTTAGCCAACAAAAGTTGGGCACGTTACTCATTATCCTTTGCGAAAAGAAAATGTATCGGATGACCTATGAAGACTTGTGAAAAACTTGGCAGAGGAAAGTATTCGAGTAGTACAACTTGAGTCTACGCACGGATTGCAAGCGTCCGTACCTAGACTCGGGGGCTACTCCCATCGGGAGCGCTGACGCGCACCCGATAAAAAGAAGATGAAGCATAATCAAGATGAACAAGAGCAATGAAGAAGAAGAATGTCAGGAAAAAAACATGCATTAGTCTCTACCCGAATTATCTTCGGCTAGACACTCGGGGGCTACTGACGTGGGCATTACCCTTCGGGTAACCAGTATTGCCCTATCTGGTATTGACAAATTGGAGGCCCATGAAGATACCTGAAGGCGAGATGGGCCACTAGGTCGGCGCACTAGAAGATTCCTTGACGGGCAAGACAAGGAAGCGAACAAACAAGGAAAGATTGGATCTAAACTACTGTAAACCTAGTCGTACTCGGTTAGGACCCTTGAGACCTGGCCTCCTATATAAAGGCCAGGAGAGGGGCTGCCGAGGGACAGAATCAATCTTAGCAATCTTAGCCAGAAAAAGCTTAGAGCTAGGTCATCATAGCAATAGCCATCTCGACGAGATCTCAGCCGAACTATTCGGCACCCCATTGTAACCCATTATCATCATAATCAAGAACAGACAGGCAGGACGTAAGGGTTTTACCTCATCGAGGGCCCCGAACCTGGGTAAATCGCTCTCCCCGCTTGTCTGTGAACCGATGTCTCGTGTCAGCTTGCAGGATTCCGTCAACCCTAAGCCCCTATCGGAGGGCATTGGGGAGGAGTACCCTCGACAGTGTGTGCATCGTGTAGTACTTGGCGTAGGTTATGATTGTAATCTCTTGTAGATTATGAAGTTAACTATTACTATGATAGTATTGATGTGATTTATTCCCCCTTCATAGTGTGATGGTGACAGTGTGCATGCTATGTTAGTACTTGGTGTAATTGCAATGATCTATCATGCACTCTAAGGTTATTTAAATATGAACATTGAATGTTGTGGAGCTTGTTAACTCCGGCATTGAGGTGCTCTTGTAGCCCTACGCAATTAGTGGTGTTCATCATCCAACAAAAGAGTGTAGAGTGGTTTTATTATGTGATCAATGTTGAGAGTGTCCACTAGTGAAAGTATGATCCCTAGGCCTTGCTTCCAAACATCGAATCTCCGTTTATTTACTGTTCTGTTGCATGTTTGCTTGCTGCCATATTTTATTCAGATTGCTATTACCACTCATATACATCCATACCACCTGTATTTTACTATCTCTTCGCCGAACTAGTGCACCTATACATTTGACAAGTGTATTAGGTGTGTTGGGGACACAAGCGACTTCTTGTATCGTGATTGCAGGGTTTCTTGAGAGGGATATCTTTGACCTCTTCCTCCCTGAGTTCGATAAAACCTTGGGTGATCCACTTAAGGGAAACTTGCTGATGTTCTACAAACCTCTGCTCTTGGAGGCCCAACACTGTCTACAAGAATAGAAGCACACATAGACATCAAGACCTTGTGGAATTAATCAAATCGAAGATGAATATTGTATCCACCATATGAATGAAAAAACTAGAAAGTGGTCTAGGGCTCTAGATGATCTTGGTAAAAAAGTTTGTGCCAGCTACCCTTTTATTTGTGAACTTTGTCATGAAGTGGGTCATTTTAATTTTCAATGCTCCTCCAATTATAATTCGCACCCCATGAGTGCTGCAAATTTGTATTATGATGATGAAATTACTCCTAATCAGCATGATGAACTTACTTTATTTTTGTGGTGTGAAGAGTTATCAAGAAAAATCTCTTTGTTACATATGAGTGATCTTGATATTGATGATGTCCTGCGTGGGTGTTTTTCTTATTGCATTGATAATCGCCATACAAATACTTACATACAAAATATTTTAGAAGATGACACTTTGCCAAAATATGATAGGACCGCTGTGTGTTTTGAACTTATTAATGAAAAGGAGGAATCCTCCCAAGTTTCTTCTATTGTTTCCGGAAACAGATCAGGTTATGTGGAGGAGCCCCTCATCAAGCCTCTTCCCGCTAAAGAAGGGAACGAGGAGAAAGAAAAGAAGAAGAAGAAGGGAACGAAAAAGAAGAAGAAGAAGAAGGTGAATAAAGAGAAAGAGGTAACGCCATATCCCCGCGTGTATGAGATAACGACAGGTAACCGTAAGTATGTTGCTCCTAATGATTATTATGATAATGAATCTGAGTACAATGATCTTCCTATGCCCTTTACCTACATTAGTGATCATGATTTGAAAGAGCACACTACTTTTGATATTGGAAATCTCCGGGAAACTAATTCTGAAAATGATGATGTTAATAATTGCCATAGTATCAGTACTATCCATGCTTCCTCCCATAATGATATAGAAAGCTCTAAGCTTGGGGATGAGGTGTTTGAAAATCCTTTTGCTACTGATCATTATATGTTTGATACATCTCCTTCTAGTAACAACGATGGTGTGGTCACAGATGAGCATACTCGTGAAAGATAACTATTCTATTTCTTATGATGACACTATGCCTCCAATCTTTGATGATTATTATAAAGAATGCTATGATATAGGTTATAACTATCCTTATGAAACTTGTCATAGTTATGATTGGATTGCTAAAAACAACTCCCTTAATATGCAACTTGTTTACCATGTTCAAATTCTTGATAATAATCTTGCTCCAATTACTATTGATGAGAAGAACTCTTCTTATGCCAAAATTAATGATACTTTTATACATATGAACCATGATAAGAATGTTTTAAGTGATGGGTATATTGTGGATTTCATCAATGATGCTACTGAAAGTTATTATGAGAGAGGGAAACACGGTTACATGCGTCTTAATGATATTAAGTTTCCCCTCTCTATGTTGAGAATCTTGAAGTTACTCGTGTTTTATTCTCCTATGCTTGTCACTTTGCTTCTCATGAATTTATTTGTGTACAAGATTCCTTCCCATAGGAAGTGGGTTAGGCTTAAATTTGTTTCATACTTGCTTTTTGATGCTCTGTTTGCTTCAACTCTCATCCTTATGCGAGCATCATCATTAAAATTGTTGAGCCCATCTTAATGGCTATAAAGAAAGCACTTCTTGGGAGATAACCCATGTCTTTATTTCGCTACTGTTTTGTTGTGTCTTGGAAGTTGTTACTACTTTAGAAACCTCTCCTTATCTTTATTTTATTGCATTGTTGTGCCAAGTAAAGCCTTTGATAGTAAAGTCATACTAGATTTGGATTACTGCGCAGAAACAGATTTCTTGCTGTCACGAATTTGGGTATGATTCTCTGTAGGTAACTCAGAAAAATCTGCCAATTTACGGGAGTGATCCTCAGATATGTACGCAACTTTCATTCAATTTGGGCATTTTCATCCGAGCAAGTCTGGTGCCATCTTTAAAATTCGTCTTTACGGGACTGTTCTGTTTTGACAGATTCTGCCTTTTATTTCGCATTGCCTCTTTTGCTGTGTTGGATGGATTTCTTTGTTCCATTAACTTCCAGTAGCTTTGAGCAATGTCCAGAAGTGTTAAGAATGATTGTGTCACCTCTGAACATGTGAATTTTTATTATGCACTAACCCTCTAATGAGTTTGTTTCGAGTTTGGTTTGGAGGAAGTTTTCAAGGGTCAAGAGAGGAGGATGATATACTATGATCAAGAAGAGTGAAGAGTTTAAGCTTGGGGATGCCCCGGTGGTTCATCCCTGCATATTTCAAGAAGACTCAAGCATCTAAGCTTGGGGATGCCCAAGGCATCCCCTTCTTCATCGACAATTTATCAGGTTTCTTCTCTTGAAACTATATTTTTATTCGGTCACATCTTATGTGCTTTGCTTGGAGCGTCTGTTTGTTTTTATTTTTGTTTATGTTTGAATAAGTTCATCCTTGTGTGGGAGAGAGACACTCTCCGCTGGTTCATATGAACACATGTGTTCTTAGCTTTTAATGTTCATGGCGAAGGTTGAAACTGTTTTGTTAATTGTTACTAGTTGAATGCCCGTGCGTTGCTACGGGTCCTTAAATTTCTTTTCTCACTACACACCTAAACATAATTCACAAAACGATTATGGGTGTGATATGTGAAGGAAGAGACCTTATTAATCGGCATTTCAACATCAATATAACTCTTAGCGGGGGTTACTTTTGATCTCTTTCACAACACAGTTCTATTCTGTATTGCTTTTGCTAGCCGCGCTCGTGGCGTATCATCTGAACGGTGATGGCAGAGTTGTGTGTATGCTAATCTTTTTGCAAAGTTTGAAGCGAACGAGGCAGATAATATGATAGAAAAAAGGGATGCAGTTGTAGCAGTAGCATATATATGTATAATACATTACATTGTGGAGGCCAAACAGATAATTTAATCAGGAATTCACATATGTAAGACTATACCTGTTGTAGGAGGAAAGCTGAAAAATATGCAAAAGGTAAACATCTTTCATTCTCATAATCAATTCGAAACATAGGTTGTATACAGTTTAACTGCATAAGCTCAAGTAAAAAACAAAAACAGGCATAAGCTGAAAATTATGTGCAAGGCTCATGTTCTGTAGTTGTATCTTCTGTTGGAAGAGCCTCGTAACACATCTTCGATGGTTTGCGTGGTTGTAGGTTGGAAGGGCTCTATAGCCGTCATTGATCTGGACATTTCGAAAAAATAATCTAAGTTAGGTACATCTCAAGACCATTCTGGTACTGTGCAAGACCACGCCCGGTCACCAACTGAACCATCATGTCCACATGTTCGAAACTGTTACAATATAATGGTCTCGATTCTAAATAAACAAACAAACAAACATGTTTGAAACTATCACACCTATAACACTCTGAATTCTACCTCCAGTTTGCTCAGTATTACTGAAGCTTCTCTTTGGTTGCCTGATGAATAAATGAACAACTATCACACCATAACACTCTGAATTCTACTTCCACTCCCAGTATGCTTATTGTACTAAAGCTTCTCTTGAGAAGCCTGATGAATAAGTGAACAATGAAGAGTTATTGTCTTATAGATAAAAAATAGTTACACATATACGCTAGATCATCACTAAGAAAACTAATCAGAACGTTAAAAGGAAATATATAAAAAAGTAGAGATGGCAGCCTTAAGATACAGAGAAATCTAAGGGGCTGTAATAGCTAATCTAGAATAATCGGCACTACTTTGAGCTTCTATCATAGACACGGAAACCATAGCACGAGATCTTATGATATTTCTTGATGGTATACTGGTACTGATGAGTAACCTTAGCACTGAAGCCAAATCAACAATGGTGTGTTAGAACAGGGTACAATGTATCTAGTTAAGCTCAAAAGATCCAGAACATAGTATATTTATGTGTACATAGTCCCAAAGTGTAGTTTTATTACATCATAGAGCTAACTTTCTACCATTGTCTTAGTTTTTTTTGCGGCAAGCAATATGTAGACGCACATCCAAATGCCTCCGATGATTTGCAGCAACCCTGTTAGAAGTTGTGAAAAGAGTAGCAGATACTGACAACAGAAAACAAAGAGCGTTCAGTACACAACCATTAAGACTAAAACAGGTACATCAAAAGCAAAAGAAATGCACAGACTATATGCAACAGGCGAAGAAGACTCACCCAAACCATCAATTCTGTCATATTAGTACCATATGAAATAGGCGAAAGACGACCAACCCAAATCATCAATTCAGAAACCTTAGGACCATATGCAACAGTGTGCTTCGGTGAAGAAGAGATTGCAGGTCTGACATGGAACATAATCATCAATTCAGTCATTGCAGCCCTTCATTTGGATACTAAAAACCGCCCTCGTCGAAAACAGTCCCGCAGAAACTTCCTACTGGGTGTTGGGCGTCAATCCCAACAAATACAGCGTTCAACATCTGATATTAAAAATAAGACAATTTGTCAGGTCGATCAATCCTCTGATCCAAAAATGCAGAAGAAGAAGAAGGGTCAGGTCACCCTACGATCATGTAGCTGACCTGCAATTAATCTGGCAATACACCTTTCGTGCGAAATAAGATGCGGAGAATTTCGGACATTACCATTCTGTATAAAGAGTATACAGTTGAAGCGACATCAAGCTTCTAAAAAATATTTTAGCATGCAGGTTTTGTTTCACACCATTCAGATCCCATACAAACATAATGTTTAACAATTTTTCAAAGAGAAATGTTATGTAAATCAAAGGTTAAAACACAAAGAACTCTGAAGAAGTATTTAGATTTCAACCCTGTGGCAATGACATCTTGTTGCGTTACCGATCTTCGTTCAATTCTCCTTTCCTAATCCGTTTGCAATTGATGAACATGTAACTCAAGATTCAGTGTGTGATTGCCAGTTTAGTGCAGTTTCCAGTATTAGGTACAAGCAAGATGCCACACGTTTGAAGCATGAGGGCATCTTTTTATCAAGTTCATTCAGTGTCTACTTAACTTTGTAACATGAAGTCAATCAAAAGATAACCATTTGGATAGCTTCTGTTATAAGCATATACAGTTTGGACATTAGAAAGCTATAGTTGCATTCAAAAAGAAAGTAAAAGTGCCACAAATAGTACCTTATAACTTATGCCAAAAGCGGATAAACTTCCATGGCTTCTGTTTAATAATGAATAAACACCAAAACAGACTACCAATCCGGCATCTAGACCACTGCCACCGCACATCTACCATCCCCATGGCTCCATGAAAGAAACCACTCATCTGACACAGGTACGGTATTGAATTTAAAGCAAGTACAAAAGAATGCATACGCATGGGATTTAAATTAAATCTGGGACTAAAACTCTACAAATGCAGACATCAAACTGTAACTATATAATTGTGAATTTTATAAATAAAGAAAATGTTAAAAGTGATTTCTGAGTTTCCTGGAAAGCCTTGCAATAAGGAATTCAAATATCTCTCTTTCCACCATTCAAGCAAAACAAAAACTAAAAAAGCACCCTATTATCTTACATACTTACATCAGATGATCTGAATTACTTTAAAAAGGTAGCCGTTAACTTTTTACTAACAAGAAAATAGAAATACTCAAACATGTAATCATCTGACTGAACCCACTTCACAAAGCTTGGAACTTATACGTAAACTTTTGTAATTGATGCAAATATTTTGCTCATGCTTCTACATTGTTACTATAGTATAACGACATTTGGTCCAAGAGTACCAACCTGTACTAACTCTGTGATCTGTATGTTCTCTATCAATTCTTTGATGAGAGAAGTTGTTCATAGATAAAACTTGTCCTAAACTGAGCAAGTGATTTAAGAACTAAAGCATGTATGTAAACTTAGTCAGAACATCCAGGAATACCTTAGCATCCAGACTACAAACTCTTCAATTAGAATGAACAGACTCCACGTGTCAGATCTTTGAACTCAGTGATAATGTAGTATCAGAGCTTCTATAGGTGAGAAATTTTATCAAAGAACGTCACATGGAAAACCTTCAAATGAATTGAGCAATCAAACTTTACTATCAATCCACGGTGAATCAACTCTTCAGGCAACCAGATGTGTATTATTATTGCACAAAAGAAGAAATGACCCAATTGTAATCCACGACCACTGTAGCAGCTAGCGACCTGACCCCGAGAACCTTGGATGCAGCGCGAGGAGAGATTGGGTAACCGAAGGATTTTTGATTCGGCAGCTTCAGAGCTTGGGCTGCAATAAGCTGCGCAGTTGAAGGCCGCGCATCTGTGAGGACAGAGGATGCTGGAGATGCGGGCGAAGTTAAGGTCATGGAGGCAGGCGAGGTCCTCTGTAATCCCGACCGCCACGTGCTCCATGTCGAAAACCAGGGTGGAGGTCGAGCGCCTTCTTCGCCCAGACGGATCAGGCCTCCAGGAGACGGAGGACGGCGGAGATGCGTGCGGCATTGGGGGCGTGGAGGTAGGTGAGTGCCTTCGTGCTGCCGCCCGGCCCGTGATCTATGTCGACGACCAGCGAGGCGGGACTTGGGGGAGGGGACTGGGAAGAGGAAGACGGAGGCCATGGCTGCGGAAATGGAGGTGGGGGATGTGAGGCTGTTACGAGAATTTGGGAGGCAGTAAATGAAAAAAAAAACGAAGGACGAGCGATGCGCGACGCACGCGGAGGTTGGACGAAACGGACGACGGATGGTCTGATGACGGAACGCTCTCCTTTTTATTTAAGTAGTATTTATTTAAGTAAGTAGAGATTTTCTTACCCCTACGAATAGGAAAGATATCGAGGCAAGTAAGGAAACAAAATGTTCACAATTATATCTTTTCTAATTTGTATCAGGAGTTAGGAGATATGTGATTGATTAAATATTACTGCATGACTTTTTTTGCCGAGAGATTGTGTGCAGATACATGCTATCTGATCATCACTCGCTGGCCTCCTTATCACCGGTTGTTGGTTCAGGCGTACGTATATGTAGCCGGCGGATCAGATCGGGCAAATTAAGCGGTGAAGGCCGGTCGCGTTTTGCGGGAGCACACGTACGTACACCGATACATACGTATACTTTGTACATACTGTAGAAAGCCGGCGAGTCCACCCAAGTGTGCTCCTGCGTCGCATTGCGCTACCACAGCTAGCTGCTATAGTACAGAGGTACGATGGATGAGACTGCGCTCAGTTTTGTGTGATGCCATGGAACTGCGTGCAGCGCGTGCCATAATCCCGGCCGGCGACGGAGGCACCGGACGAACGGATTGTGGAGTGGTCTGGGTGCGTGCACAGTTCGAAGACCAAACATGGTAGATCGCCAGAATCCGGCGATCACTGAAGCTGGAGGCACCGTCTAACCACCAGTGCTACTGTCGCTGATCGCTGACTCGATCGAGGCCCTGGTAGCACGCACTATACATTTCACGGACGATGTGCATTTTTTTTTTATCCTTCTCGTCTAGCCAGTCAAATTCTAAAACACGACACCTCCAAAAAGATGGACCGCTCGATGAATGTGTAGTAGGTGTAGTATTTCCTTTCCGCCCTCTGGACACATGTATGTAGGTGGGATTAAGGCTGTGCATTATATAGTTCGGATTACCACCTAAACAATGCATGGTCTGCCTAATTCAGGTACCACACCGCTGGTTGATACTCCTGCTCCTCAGGATCATGTTGATCTCATCCCTGCTGCACATGTGCCTAATTCAGTCGGGGCCAACTCGCATGGCGATCTGTATAGCCCCGTGATTATGACAGTTATCGTCTCGCTGATCCCTGTGGGGATGGAAGGTCGCACCTCACACCTCAGTACCTCACTGGAACAAGGACAGTGGTTGGAGAAATCAAATAAGCAGCATGATCACGTATCAGCTCATCAGCGTATCACCCAAGACTTCACCAAACGGGATTGGAGTAGATTACATCATTACATGTGGAAACAAAATGGCGAGAATCAGGCGATCACTGAAGCCGGGTCGAGGCGGGGGGTCAGCCGTCAGCCAGCAGCTGATGCGGGTTTCTCAATTTTGGTTCTAGAAACTTTTTGAGAACAACCAAAAATTCCGAATTTCTAAAATCTCCAAATAACTAAAAATCAATTTGGAATCATTTCGTCTTAAGTTTGACTAATGAAATCTGACTAAATTAGAACTTCGTCCGAAACTAGCTCGGAAATTTCAAGATAACTATTTTGCCAAACCCAGCAAAACTAGGAAACTTCGCAAGATCGTTGATATTTTGTAGTAGTTTCAGAAACAAAATATTGACACTAGCCAATCAAGAGATATTCTAGCTGTGACACAACATATTAGCGAGGATGGACCGAAGATCAGCACTGGAACTATTGTTCGGGTTACCACTCCTTAGTGCAATCATGATCGTCCTAAGAGCATCTTTAGCAGATCTCACAAAATAGGAATACCATAAATATCGTTTGGGATTCGGATAAGTGAAAGCATGTTTCGAGGAGGTAAACTACAAACAACTTTTGCGTTATGAGATTAGATATGCAAGTATAAACTGCAAATCTAAAATAAAAAAAATTGGTGTCAGATTTTTGAACTTGTTCTTCATAGATCTTAGTAATTTACAAACTCAATCCAAAAGGGGAACCAAACCATTTATCTAGTTCCTAAGCCCTAATCGCTAGCTCAGGATACATCACCAGACTTAGGGGTGCTCATTGCGGCGCTTACGGCTTCACTCCGAGCCATCGAAGTTGTCATAGTCGACGATGACAAAACCTTGGCGCCACATCTCATATGCGATGGAGGCGCGTCGGGCCTCCACCATCTGCCGCCCCTCCTCGGCCTTGTCCCACACGTCTGAAATGACGGTGGCTAGGAGTTAAGCGGCGCAATATGCAGGTGTCGGCATTTGTGTTCTGTGTCGAGGTTTGAGTCCAGGAGTCCTCCGAGATGGGCGTGGGAGCCGCGGGAGGTGATCGGAGCTACATTCACGGCGGCTCGCGAGCTTCCTGCATCACTGTTGTTCATGCACGGGAGGATCTCTTCCCACGTGGGATATGTGTGATTGCACCATGAGAGGGAAGTGTGGCACCACGCTTGCTTGGAGATGTGAGCCTACTGCTTGGTAGAGGTCTTCACGGCACGCCTCACCAATGAAGAACTATTGCGGCGCGGTGAGGTCCCACGACCGCCATGGACGATACTGGAGCCTCATATTTTGTAGGCCGATATATCAGGGCTCTGTGAGCTTGGGTCTATTGGCAATGTGTCGGGGCCGGCCCAAATTGACAATGGTGCCCGCCAGAAATGGAAGGGGTGAGAGTGAAAATACGATGCGGCTTAAGGCATCGAGTGGCCAAAACCCTTAGGTATAGTGCTTCGCGGGGCGGGTATAGGGTTTTACGCATCAATGTTTATGGGTCGGGCCTCGATGCGGTGTCTGCACGTGCCAGTTTTCTAGCTAAAATCAAATGAAACGCAGGCCAAGCTTGTTTGCGAGATATCCTAAAAATGCTCTAATTCAGTTACGACACTGTTGGTTGATACTCCCTAAGCTAGGGTATTGACTTGATGCATGGAGATCTGCCAATTCAGTCGTTGCCTCGTTGGATCTGTGTTCTTTGGTCACGCACAGATGATCAAGTCTTATGGTTAGGGCAGAGATCAGCTCATCATCCCGTGAGGTTGGAAGGTCGTACCACACACCTCATTGGAGCAAGAATGGCTATTGCTCCGGTGTCCCCCCTCTCTAAACTTTGTTCTATTTAGACGGCTAGGATCTACTGATACCCCTTCGTGGGTTGACTTAACGTGTATGTTTGGTTCATGGGCAAATATGTACGGGATGGGATGGGATAAAATATGTTTAATTAACGATTAGTAGAAAAGGATAAATATGCCATTAATACACCGGTTAATATGTAATTAACGGGTCTTTTTCCCTTCGTGGCAGAGGCCGGACCTAGCCGGGCGGCCGCCTACCCATGCCTAGCAAGGTCACTGCCCGCACGTATTTAGCGAGGTTGTTTCTGTCGACTGGGTGTGGCGCAAACGTAGCAAGCTCGCTGCTCGCCATGCCATGGAGGCCGCCGCCGCCGAGCTAGGGAGACACGTTGAAAATCAAGCCCGCCGCTCACCGCGTCCTGGAGGCCGCCGATGTCGAGCTGGGGAGCCACGCCGAAAAGCAAGCCTACCGCTCGCCGCGACATGGTGGCCGCCGCCGAGCTGGGGAGCCAGACATACGATGGTGGCAGGTCTCGGAGTCGCGTCGACGGCCTGGTGGCTAGTGAGATTAGTCATGAAATTCACGGATCATATATATAGTCCAGCCTTTCTCGGAAATATTCAGTTTTTGGGATGAGATCATCCATATTTTCTGGTCACGAACCAAACGCACGTTTACCCCCTTCAAGTTTGGTTTGAAGGGGAACACTGAAGCACGCCCCAGCAAGAATTTATTAGTATTGTGTTTATTGCCGCCCCCGGCACATAAAATACTCCTACTCAGCTCGTGGTGCACGTTGCAGTATTATGCTTTGTCGACGGGCATAACCACCATTATATTTTGGTACTAGATAGAAGCAGCAGGATCACGTATCACTGTATCAGGGTATCACTTATTACATGTTAGTGACTTAGACTTGTACCAAACGAGATTGGTGTAGATCGCATATGAAAAGAAAAAACGATTATAATTTGCCTATGGGTTGCATATGGTTCCTTGCCTACGTGGCCCACAGGAAACCAAGAACCGAGAGATGAACCGGTTTTGGCATATTGCGCGGTGGAGCTGAGTCACCTGATGAGAACACACGATCGGGTGGCCGCTCATGTGGACTGAGAACTCCTAGGCTTGTCTGGCCACCGGCGAGCAGCCATCACCAAACCGTTAACCTATTCGGTCAATTTCCATCAACTCACATCGGTGGCCGCACGGACGAGGCCACCACTTGCCCACTTGCTTCCAACGTGTTGCTGCAACTTGCAACATGCGATTTCCGCATCGTATGAAGCTACTGGAATGGATGAAGTACTACAATTTGAACTAAGTTTATATGGAAATGTGACACCAGACACTAATAATTTTCAAAGGATTTAGGACACTAAATTAGTGCCGACATGATCTGTCTCAAATTAACGATCTAGAGATACGCGTAGGACTAAAAAACTACTAAAACTAATGGAGTAGGATAAAAAGATTCATAACTCCTGCTAATTAATTACTGCATCTCCCAATAGTTTTACAATATCTACACATTCTTTTTAAGAAAACCTCTATAACCTTATAATTCTTGGAGCATCTCCAAAAGACGCGTTAAAAGGCACCCGCGCAATAAAAACCGCAAGTTTAGCGCGCCAGCGACTAAAAAATGTGCTCCAACAAGGCGCCAAAATTTCGCGTGCGCTAATTTTTTTACCCCGCGCGCGACACGTCGTCAACCGCACCGGAACATCCCTCCCGCCACGCGCCCTCTCGCATGCACACGCGCACCACCACCGCCGACACAGCACCGCCGCCATGCCCCCCAGCGCAACTCCTCGGGTTTCATCGGCGTGCGCGCCCGCCCGAGCGATGCGTTATATGCGGAGATCCGCGCCGGCAGCACTCAGCCTCACCCTCTGGACGTTCGGCACTGTCGAGCAGGTGGCGCGCCGGCATGGCGCCCTAGCGGCTCAACTTCAAGGACTGTGAGTCGCTCGCGGAGGCGGAGTTCTTGGCCGGCTTCGACGACCTCGTCACCACCGAGCAACGCTGCCGCCAAAAGCAGCTTCAGTGCCGCCTCACCACTTCGCAGATGGATGAATGCGCCATGGAGGCGTGGGTGCCGCCTTCTTGCATGACGTCCTCAACGAGCGCATCTTCTACATGCAGAAGAAGGCGGAGTACAAGGCGGAGAAGGAGGGTATTCGCCCGCGTAAGCGGTTCATCGAGGCGCAGGAAGCCGGCCCGTCTACGATCGACGACAACAACGACCGTTGGATGGATTTGATCTTGAGCGAGCCGTCGGAAACGACTACGACTTCTCCTATTAAATGTTTATATTGTATCCATTTAATTGTTATTTTTGTCGTTGTTTTATAAACCTATTTTAGTAGTATATTTGATCTTATTTTCAATCAATATGTATGCAAAACTTATTTCCGGCGCTGTATTTTAGCATGTCTGGTAAAGCGTTGTTTCCGCGCTATATTTTTTCGCGCTTCTGAAAACCTAGAGACGCGCTGACGAGGTGGATCCTGACGAGGTGGATCCTCGGTAATGCCCACGTTGAGGGGCTTAGAGTTAGTGTAAGCCTACATGTTAGCTCTAGATATCGGATAGTAGAGAAAAGGGAGGCGAGATTTACCCAGGTTCCTTGGACCGCGGCGCTCCAGATGGGCCTCTGTTGGGTCAGACGACGTAGGGCAATGTCGAGTACCCGAAGAATAATGCCCACATCACACGCTCGCACCCAAAAAAGCAAAACCAACGATGTATAAAAAAATTAGCGCGCTGAAGGTGTGCGTGTCTGTTGGAGATGCTCTTAGCGAGGGGAGTGTCACATGGTCAGTTTGTGCAGTGGAGTATACCAATTTAATGGTATACATGTTGCTTTTTTTGTTTAAAGTTAATCAAATCTACTATTTCTGCTCATGAATCGATGTTTCCCGATTTGTTTAAATCTAGAAGTTTAGATTTAGAAAAATCTAAGACATCTATTTATAAACGGAGAAAGCAGAATAAATTTATTTGGAAAATTAGTAAAAGCAGTATTATTTATTCATGGCCGAAGTGGGTGACATAGAGGAGAAGTGTGAGCCTGACCGGCTATTCTTCAAAGAAAAATCGACAGACTCGACGGTGTAAGCTTCATTTCATGGTCCTCGGTGTTGCACGACATTGACCAGCACACCCCAGCTACGATGGACCATGAGGTTGATGACTCGGTACTCGCATTCACATGTGACATTGCGTCCCCGTCGACCAAATTGGTGTATTCTACTAGGGGGCGGAAAAAATAGCTTGCCCAAACATTGAGCACCTAATTAACCTGGCAATTATGATGATACTTAGATGCTCTTCATCTGGTTCCTCTTTCCGTAGCAATCCAAGCATGTAAAGCCAAGATCACCAAAAGAAAAAGTAAGTTCCCGGATCCAAACACCAACGATAAAAAGAAACTCAATCGGCAGGACATCATCATCGTCCTAAGTTCTTGGTCTGACATCATCACCATCGCCCTACCCTAGTTAAGCTGAATCATCCAAAACCTTGTACGCATATTCTACTCATCTGTTTTCCTGACCTAATATTCCGCCACACGTCCCCTGTTTTGACGAGCGGTGTCGCGCGCGCTGACTCGGATCCACGCCCCCGATCGATCGACTAGCTACGTCGTCATCAGGTGCTCCCGCGCGGTGATATTTTACGAGGAACGAGTGGGCCTAGGGTTTGGCACTTGATGCATCCGTGTCTGCTGGTTAGCCTGGCTGGAGAAGCTTTGGGATGTCGAGTTCTCGACGTCGGCTCATGCTAGGACAAATAAGCGGCGATGACATGGCATGTTTATCTATCTTTGTGTACAGTTAATCAAATTATTTAGCTACCCATTCAATAATCGCTCATACGTGGTGATGTTCCTTCACTTACGTCTGTACATCCTGCAAGTTCTGAGGGAAGTTGCGACTCGTGCATGGTCGCTACTTTGTCGAAGGTTGGGGCCGTCATTCGGAATGAATCATTCCGCAGCTAGCTAGGAGCACCCACACGCACCGGATGTCCGGTCCAAACACGTGTCCAAAGTTTGCACACCTTGCAATTCCGAGTACACGTCACTCACGCCACGTACCCAGGCGAGATCGATCGAACGAACGTACAGCATGGACACGGGCCATCATGGAGTTCGGTCGATCGATCAGTTCAGTACGTACGTGGCCGATTCTTCTTCTTTTTCTGGAAGAGCCTGGGCCGTTTCGTTCACTGACACTGACGGAGACCATGCTTTTCGTTAGGACTGCACAGGGGTTAGGACAAGATTTGACCTATACCCGTAAGTATGTCCAACCTAAGCGTCCTCAGCACATTCTTTAGACTTTAGAGTGCGTGGCTGCAGTTTTGCCGAAAGGCTTGAAGTGATGAAAGGAAGACCAGGCACAGATCCACAATCGACTTATGCAACCATAAAATTATAGTAATAAATTTCCATTCTCAAACTGACGTGGAGACTACCAAAACCTGATTTAGATGCATGCGACAAACCTCACCGAACGTACGGATCCTGGCGTGAGCGAGACGGGACCTTCGAGTTGCCAAACGAACATTCCAGATAAGTTAGATGCACAAGCAAAGACATTCTCTCAACTCTTCCGGTCCATTAGCAGAGGAGAAATAATTAGCGCTACGCGAGTCTACAGATCACCACCAGGTTACCGTCGTCATCGCGTTGCACTGATCTGATCCGGAGACACGAATGCTGCTGCAAGGTCGCTCTTTTTTTCCAGGGGAGCAAGCCTGAGATTGAGCTGGATGTATTACTTGCGCTAGGGGGCGTCGCTGGTCGCTAGCTGGTCGCTGTCGCGTCTGAGGCTTACATCTTCGGTTGCTTGACAAGTTAGCAGGGTCGACTTGTTAATTCCGTCGTTTCCTTATTGCATGTCAATTTACAGTTTACGTGGTACGAACAAATATGAACATTTCCAAGTTGTGGACAATTTTTTTAAAATAAAATAAAACTTGCCAGAGGACATCGAGAAACACAATGGAAGCAACTTGCTGGAGTACTACAGCCAGCGTGTCCATTGTGTTTTTCTGGGGTTTACTGTTTGCGGTGCTACCTGGTACGAATTTCATAAAAAAAAACTGCTTCAAAAAGTTTCGCTAAATTATTAGTAATAAATAGTGACATTACACATGTTTTTGCGAAAGAAAACTGGAGGCAAAAGACATCACACATGTTATTACCTCAACAAGAGTCCATCCGACCCAGTTTATTAGCCACGCCCGTTATTTCTAGATCATCATATTTGATCAACTTAATATGAGATATATGAATATGTAGATAGTCAACACGTACCCAACGTGTTGGGTATGGTGTCCGGGCACCATGGTGCAAATGTTAATTTACCATATATTATTATAAGATTATATCGTTGAAAACTTCAAATTTTATATTTTTTAATAATCTGATTTTGGGATACATAATTTATATTAGATAGATCAAGTTAACGATCTAGAGAGATACGCACATGACTTATATACCAGAATGGAGGGAGTGCCTTGGACACATCTGTGTTCATGCTGAATGTGGGAGCTATGTCGATGTTCATTGAAGGAACTGTTCTACACATAAAGCAATAGTGTTGTCACATTTTCACCGAAAGACGTCAAATTGGATATCCTTTTTAACATCATGGGATATAGTAGTAATTAAGAAGACAAAATTATTCGTGATCTAGATAGGGCGCCGGAAAGTACTCACTTTGTTATTTGTTCAATTTCAATTGACATTCTGTCAAACACACAACAATTAAGCAAGATAGTGAATTAGCCTCGCCCTCGCTACTACTCAGCCATCCTAAAGAAGAAGAAGCTCCACTACCACCTTCATCGGTTCTACCCCTCACTCATCCTAAAAATAGGAGACACGCTCCCACGTCCATTCATTTCTACCCCTCACTCATCCTAAAAAGAAAAGCTCCGCTCACACCTCCGCATGTAACACCACATGTTACTGTTTTTCTTGTGTAAAACCACAACGGCAATCTTTTGTTGCACAAAACACCATTGTTTAATGTAATTCTTGCATAATTGCATAACCGATCATTATCAGTATTGATAGCCGACTAGTTAATCGGGTGTCACCACTAGGAGGTCAAGCGTGTCCGTTGTGCGGTCGTTGGTGGCAGCGAAAGTGATCAATGACCTGATATTGGCCAACCTGAAATGAAGAAAATGGGATTTTCCTATATTTTGACTTGACATTCAAGGACACGGTATACTATATTTTATGAACATTGTGAGTGACAATTTACAATATTTGTAGAAAATGATGATTATAGCCTTTTCTGTCAAAGGATGTAAAAGGATAACTATTATATCCATAAACAAACCATGACAACGCAAGATTGGTTGGAATAACGGAACTCTTGAAAAACCACCAAGCTCTCTGTACAAACATTGTTACAAATTTTTTCGATAAAGGATGCTTTATTACTTTTGATAAGCAATTACATCCAGCCTCTGCACAACCAGGGTGCACACAGCCGTTTATGAGTCTTTGTAGGACCAAAATTTATCCAGTATAAAAATAAAGCTAGGCGAAATACATATCGAAACGATAAAGCATATAACGCCTAAGGTGTGGGTGGGGCTTCAATCCGTAGACTATGCTGCCACCCATGTAGGGAAAAAGTATCCCTCGCCGTAGCCTCCAACCGTGTACAGACCTCCGTAAATAGGTCTCGGTTCTCCATGCGCTGAAGAGGTAACCACGAACGGAGAATACCTGTACATCTGTATATGACCTGCAACAAAGAACACTTCTTGTCATTAAAAATCTTGTCATTTCTACTTAGCCAAAGCGCCCAGATAACTGCTAGCGCCCCCACCCTAAGAAGCAACTTAAACCTTGAATCTATACCGTGAAGCCAATTGCCAAAGACATTGGCTACACTAGTCGGAGGGTACAAGGTAGACGCTACTTGGATGACAGACCAAATAGATCTCGCAAACTGACATTGGAAGAAGAGGTGTTTAATTGTTTCATCATGATGACAAAAAACACATCGCTTACTTCCTTGCCAATTCCGCTTAACAAGATTATCTTTGGTGAGGATGACACCTCGACGAAGATACCATCCGAATATTTTTATTTTTAGTGGTATCTTCATCTTCCAAATTTTTTTATTATTATCTATCGGTACATCGGAATGAAGTATAGCATTGTATAAAGATTTGACCGAGAAAGAACCATCTACATGTAAGTTCCACCTAAATTCATCAGGTTCCGGTGATAAATTAATATCCTCCAGCCTTTGAACTAAGGTATTCCACGCCAATAGCCTTTGTCCTAGCAAAACTCGTCTGAACGTCACATTCGGTGGAGAGGAAGCCATTACTGTAGCAATGGTATCTCCTTTGCGATGAACGATTCTATACAACGCAGGATACTTGTTCGCTTAGGGGTGCATTGTCTAACCAAGCATCTTCCCAGAACCGTATCTGTGCTCCATTCTTAATTGAGAAAGTTCCATAGCGAAAAAAGGTATTTTTTGTCGCCATTAGACCAGCCCAGAAGTGTGAATCCCCAGGTTTCCAAACCACTTGGGATAACGTCTGGGAGCCTATATACTTTCTCCGAAGAATAGTTTGCCAAATCCCATCCTCGGTAAGGAGCTTAAAAAGTCATTTACCCAGCGAGCCGAATTCTTGACCTCTAGATCATGAACTCCAAGCCCGCCTTGATCTTTGGGACTACAAACTATACTCCATTTAACCAGTCGATACTTCCTTTTCTCGCTGTCCCCTTGCCAAAAGAATCTGGATCGATAATAATCGAGTTTGTGCGAGAATTCCTTTTGGCAATAGGAAGAAAGATAACATATACGAGTACCATATTTGTTAGTACCGAATTAATGAGTATCAATCTTCCTCCCGGGGACAGCAATTTACCTTTCCAGTCTGCTAAGGCGTTTACTGTAATCTTTCTTCCACTATTTTCCATTCGGCAATCGTAAGCCTCCGATAATGGATCGGAATGCCCAAATAGCGAATAGGAAATTGGCCTTGCCCACAACCAAACAACTCCGTATAGAGAGCTGAATCATCTTGAGCATCACCGAAACAGAACAATTCACTTTTATGGAAATTGATTTTCAATCCCGACAAGCTGCTCAAACGCCACCAAAATTAATTTCAGGTTTTGAGCTTTATCGAGATCATGATCCATAAACAGAATTGTATCATCGGCATATTGAAGGATAGATAAACCACCATCAACAAGATGTGGAATCACTCCTTCAATCCGACCATCGAACTTGGCCCGCTCTATGAGTATCGCCGGCATATCCGCCACAATGTTGAATAACATAGGTGATAACGGATCCCCTTGGCGTAACCCTTTTCGTGTTTGGAAATAATGGCCGGTGTCATCATTAACCCGAATTGCCACACTACCTCCAAACACAAAATCATTTATTAAAGCGCGCCATTCGGGAGAAAAACCTTTCATCCCGAGTGTACTGTTGAAGAAAAGACCATTTGACCTTATCATAAGCCTTTTCAAAATCTAATTTTAAAATAACCCCATTTAATTTCTTAGAATGCATCTCATGTACCGTCTCATGCAAAACCGCCACCCCATCAAGGATGTTTCTCCCTTGCATGAAAGCAGTTTGTGATGGCCTAACGACATGATCTCGCAACCGTATTAAGTCTAATGGTGGCCACTTTCGTGAAAATCTTGAAGCGACGTTTAAGAGGCAAATAGGTCTATATTGTTGAATCCTTTCTGCCTCATTAACCTTCGGTAACAAAATTACTTCACCAAAATTTAGACGAAATAGTTCTAGTTGTCCTGCGTGGAGATCACTGAACAAATCTAGAAGGTCTGATTTAATAGTATTCCAAAAGGTTTGATAAAACTCTGCTGGAAAACCATCTGGACCCGGTGCCATTACATTCCATCTGGAAAATTGCCTTCTGAACCTCATCCTCAGTGTAAGGAGCGGTTAGTAGGCCATTTTCTTCAATAGAAACTTGGGGTATGTCCTCTGTTAAGTCCTCGTTTAGAGAAAAAGAGCTTTCATCCGGAGGACCAAACGAGACCTTTATAATAATTAGTAATGTAAGATTTGAGTTGCTCATGGCCTTCAATCAACCCTTCATCTTGATTAAGAGAATGAATACGTTTTTTCCGATGTCTCCCATTTGCTATGCCATGGAAAAATCGCGTATTAGAGTCTCCTTCCAAAATGAATTGGGCTTTGGAACGTTGATACCATTTGAGTTCCTCTTCGCGAAGGAGACTCGCCATCTTTGCATTAGATTGGTTCTTAAGTTCAATCTCATGCGTAGTTAGTGGTCTGACCTCCGCAAAAGCCTCTAACTCATCAATCACTTTTGATAAGCGAGCCTTTTCTTTTTTAAGGATACCAGCTGTATGGGCAGCCCAACCGAGAGAGATGTTTGCGCATTGCACGCATCTTATTATTCCATCTCACTATTGGAGTGCTTCCACCAACCGGTCTCTCCCAAACCGTCTTAACCATCTCGTGGAACCCATCCCGATGTAGCCAGCCAAGTTCGAACTTAAAGGGCCGTTTACACATAGGACGGGGATTCCCAGTGGTTAGAAGGATCGGTGCATGGTCAGACAATTTTTCAATACGTTCTAGTGCGCGGACGGACACCATAGGGTATTTATCTTCCCATTCAGTATCCATCAACACGCGGTCTAGCTTTTCGTATGTGGGTTCAGGCAATCTGTTGGCCCAAGTAAATTGTCGACCGGACATAAACACCTCTCTTAAGTCAAGGCTATCAATGACAGCATTGAACAAAAAAGGCCAGTGTTGAGCGAAAAGACCTTTACTTTTCTCATGAGGAAATCTTAGTAAATTAAAATCCCCTCCGATTAAAATCGGATAAGGATTGTCTTTAGTAAGATTTACCAACTCACGTAAAAAGTCAGCCTTAAAAGCATCTTGGGCAGCACCATACACAGCGACCAGACTCCAAATGAAGCCGTCCGCTTTATTACTGGATGTCAAGCTTAATGTGATACTCTCCATCGGAACTAGCTAGGACAGTCATGGTGTCTATGCGGACGCCAAGTAAAATACCCCCGGACCTACCGCGAGGCGGCGAGAAAACCACCGAAAGTTAATCCCGCTCGATAAACGGTCGAGAAAACTCTGTGAGAAATTCCGCCTACCCGTCTCGGATATAGCAATAAAGTCTAAATCATAATCTCTACAACCAGCGGCAATGTGGGAATGTTTAGCCAAGTCGCCAAGACCTCTGCTATTCCGAAACATGCCATTCATTGAGAAACTATTTTAGATTTAGAATTCTTACCATATCTACGAGACTTCTTCCCAGCCGAAGACCTAGAACCTCGAGCTGACGCGCTTAGATCATAAATTGAACTAAGCTCGAGTGTTCTAAGTCTACTTCGAGACGAGTACCAATAATAGCCGAGAGAAGCTGACCATCTAAGATGTCATCCTCTTCTTCATCGTCTATAAAGGATGTTTCAAGCCCGGTGGAGTCATTCGGAACAACCGTTAAACGGTCAAGCTCCTTCTGTCTCAACACATTAGCCGAAACCGAGATCTCATCAGGCCTACTACCCAACGAAACCCCAAGACTACACAAATTTGAAGAAATACGAGAATCTGAAAACGAAGTAAAAGACTTGGAAGATTGCTTAGTACCGGTCATGTCGAGGTTCTTCTCCGCCTTGCGTCGCATAGCTCTCCGCATGACGTCCTCATCCGTCACCCCCGAGCCGTCCTCCGCGAGCGCGTATCTCCCACTCCGCCTCACCGTCGGTTGAACGACGGGAGGAGGAACAGCGAGAGGAGGCTGCGCATGGTGGAGGCCGGCATAGGAGAAGACGAACGCAGTGAAGAAACCGTCGAAGAAGACGCGGCCTGCGGCACAGGAACGGAAGGCGGCGTCGCAGCCCTCGTCGAGCCTGGGCCGTCAAGCCCCTCCGCCCGTGTAGGCGTCGCGGCTAACTCCAGCGGACCGACCGCCCGTACCGGCTGAGCGTCTACGGCCTGCTGCACCTCCTGGATGACCGGGCCGGTCCAAGGGACCTCCCGACCCGCTCCGGACCGAGTCGGCGAAGAAGACGCGGGCGTGCGCTGCAGCGGCGCCCGAACGCAGCTGCACCACCGGAGGCTGCCCCGCCGAAACACCCGGCCGGCCTCGGCCTGCTCCGTCGGACCGGGAGAGGACCGCTGCACGGTCATGGCGACGGTCCGCGGAGTCGGCCGTCGACGTGGCCGGCTGCGTCGATGCCGTCTGCGGAGACGCGGGCGACGTGGCACGCTGCAGCGTAGCCAGCTGCGGAGACGCGGGCGACGTGACACGCTGCGTCGTGGCCGGCCGCTGTGTACCCGGGGCGGAAGTCGCGCTGGTCGACTGCGCGCCCGTCGACGACGGCAGCTGCACGGGGAGAGGCCGCGCCGCCGGCTGTGACGCGTCCCGCCCGAGCACCGCTTCCGTCTGTGTCGAGGTAGAAGACGGAACCGGCGCCCCCTGTGGTGTGCGTGACGAAGAAGGCGGAGGAGCGGGAGAAGACCCCGGTCTAGTTCGTCCCTGCATGAACGTGCGAACACGAGACGGCGAAAGATACCGAGCGAGCGAAGGCCGCGAAGCAACAAGGTGAGGCGATTCAGTCCTGGCGCGAGCCACAATCTGGCGTCCTCTGTCCGTCATCGGCGAGTGGTTGAAAGGAGTCAGCGCCACCTGCGCAGTCGGTACCGCTGAAGCATCCTGAGACTGAGCCGGTGTATGTCCATCTACCTCCATATTCGCCGCACCAGGCGCTGCATCCGCTGTACCATCATCAAAACTCTCATCCTCAAACCCATGAGAACCGTCATCATCACCATCGTCCTTCCAGAAAAAAGGACGAAAACGAGGGTCCGGTTTAAACCCAGCTGCTTCACGACGAAAGCGAAACCTGTAACCATTAAGATGTAAAAGAGCAATCACATGCAAACATCCATCATCTTTCTCCAACACTGAAGGATCCCGCATAGCCACTAGAATACGAATAATCCCCAGACTCCGCAGGGAGACTAAATCCACATCCAGAGTAGTACCAATAAGAGACCCCACAGCCCAGAGGCCTAAAAAGTGTCGAACAGAATCAGGTACACCGGTGACGTGCACCCAAACTGGCTTCATAACGAACTCCGGAGCAATATCCTGATGCACCCAAGAAGAAAAAAGAACCTGTGCACTAACTTTGGGCACACTCATCTGCATACCGTCAATCCTCGACAGATCTTCAGCTGTAGGTATACCAACCAGAAAAGCATTACCCCCATGAGGCACCGCCTCCCACTTCCAGGAAGGATTCCCAGGACACATCCGGGCCATAAGACTCTGTATATCACCAGCTGAAACCACTCCCTCTCCTGACACCTGTACCAAAGCAGTAGGTGCTCCAGCCGCAATCAGCTGAGGCTTAAAGACTGAGTCTGGAAGCTGAAGATCCAGCGTAGCATCATTACCACAACCGACAAAAAAGCTCGTAGGTCTCGGCAGCTTCAGAATTGGGCATCGAATGGTCGGGTGTGCCCCAGAATCACATACTAAACAGTAATGAACAGCCTTACAGTCCTTTGTTGCATGCGTATTAACGGCGCACTTCCAACAGCGCCCCACCTTCTTCTGTTTCACCCCTGGTACCTCAGAAACAACGCCAACTGCAGGGTCCTGTAGAGGAGTCATAAGAATATCAGAATTTGGTACCAACTGTGGCTGTACCATAGACAACGGCGCAGACTGTCCCCCTGGAGGCATAGGTTGTCCCACAGGAGGCCCATCTCCCACCGAAGGTGCTGGCTGTCCCACCGCAGTGGCACCCTTCTTCTTCCTTCTCTTCTTCACTTGCCCAGGCTGTGGCGGTGGCTGCTGATAAGTAGGTGGCTGCACAAGTGGCTGCACCATACTCGGCTGTCCAGTAGGCGGATAATGAAAATGACCTTGGTACTGCGGATAGGGCTGTTGAGGCATGAACTGCATGTGGGGTACAGGAGGAAGATACCCATAAGGCGGTCTCGGAGCAGGCGCAGCCTGTCTAGGAGGAGGCGCGGATACCGCCGGTCGAGGGGGCGGCGCCGCCTGCGGCATGGGCACCCCGGCCGGCCATCCTTGGAAACCGGGGGGTCCCATATAGGGTACAGTAGGTGGAGTAGCCGCAGATGCCGGTGCAGCCGGCCCCGGCAAAGTTGATGAAGACCCTGGCGCCGGTATGGGTGCCGTAGGAGGAGCCGCTGGAGGCCTCGATGCCCCAGCCATCCCCACGCCCACGGAGACCCCGGCGACGACTTGCGAGAAAGAACGGTCCCGCACCGAACCAGGCGAGGACGATGCAGGGATTGTCGGCGACGATGCAGAAGGCGAGGCGGACGGAGTAGTGGAGGCGGCGGCGAAGGGAGCACGATCAGGAGGTTGCTGTTCGATGGAACGCGATCGTATACGATCAGCGTACGCTCGCTGCATGGCCGATATGGCCCGGCCCAGACCAGCCCATCTAGGGCGCGGCCCAGCAGAAACTTCCGCCGATCCCACCCCGCTCTTGTCGCTCGTTTGAACCTGCAGCCAGGATCTCGTCGGCGGCGTTGACGAAGAGCTCGCCGCCACAGAGACCACCGCCGCCGTCACGGCCGCCTGCCCCGGAACCTCCAGACCTTTCTCCGCCGCGCATGCCGACAGAGTGCCAAACTTGGGAGGGAAAAAGTCAGCCAGAACGGCCGGTGGCGTGATCCGCTTGGGCGGGAGTGGCCCTTTCCACGTCTTCAACATTACCGGCGGCTTGCGCATTCGGAAAACCGGCGGTGCCGACTCGGTTCTTCTTCCCTCGACTACCATGGCCGACCTAGCTGGCGACGAAGACCTGGCTCGCTGTCCATCAGCCCCGGCGATTGACTTCCTCTCCCACGACCTAGACTCCGCAGTAGGGAAGCCAATCTTGGCCCAGAAATCCTCCAGCCGCTCGTCGTCTCCCCTACCGCCGGCATCGCCTAGAGGCAGCACACGCGGGATATCTTCGAGCCCGCGCCAGGCGACCTCCTCGGCCAACGAGATCTCATTTTCCCCATCGGAGACGTCACCGAATGGGGCGAAACGCGATCCCGAGCCTTGGGGATTTTCGATCGGCGCGAGAATCGGAACAGCCGGCGAACGAAGCCCTCTCCGCCGATGAGAGCGCACCGGCGTGACCCACGGCGCCTCAGTCACCGCGGACGCCGGCGCCTCAGTCACCGCGGACGCCGCCATGGCTAGTGCTCACCACCTCTCCATATCTATGGTCTGTCAACATTGTTTATTTTTTTTTTTTTTTTTTACAAATAAAACGTGTCAATCCCACAACCACGGAATTAATCTGGTCCATAACTAGGAAATGGAAAACTCTCGCGCCACACGAATGTCGTTGAACCGCGACGACGTGGTCTCGCAATTTGCATGCACGCGTAATTAAGCCGACAATATATGATTTCATTTATTTCACCTTTGGTGTGGTGTAGCAATGTCAAGCCTGGTAGATAGTGGATCTAGGCATTATGAATAGAACATGCAAATATTTACCTTGTGATTATAGAAAGCTTCAGATAAGATCGAACTCAGATCTCCCTTACTGGATTCGGTATACCTGCTAAATGGTGCATAAATTATGGATATGTATGTATTGCTCAACTTTCTAGCACTAAAAAGTATTTTCTGTTATTTAAGATTGTGGCATGTGGTGTAGGAAGTGGGATATTTATTCTGATTTCCTTGGTAACGGAGGGAATACACAAATTTATTTTACCAAGGAAACCAAAAGCATAGCCCTATGTTACGATTTAATCTACATCCTAATAATATCAAATAAACTAATACTAGGAGTACATTAATTAGTGCTACTTTAATCAACCCAAGCTACATCTACATTCAAAGTAATGACATCTAATAGAGAAGGTAAGACTGCTTAGTTTTCTATATTTTGTTAACTAAAAGCTAAAATATAGATTATTATGGAACATAAATGTAGTCTAGAATGTAGATTAAACGGAGAGAATATATTACTATTCAATCTCTTTTGAAAATTTTGCAGGACCAGATCGCTCATCGTGTACTACATGAGTATTTTTGCTATGTGGGGATAGGGTGAGCATGGTGCCCGAGGGGAGGGAGCGAAAGGAACATGTTCCTAAAGAAACACGTGTTGCACTTGATACCCATTTGATCCAATAGAATAACTGATACATGTATATCTCTAGGATTTTGTAATAAAAAATATAGCATTAACTCCTGACAACTTGTATGTTAATGTATAACTGTTCAATCTCTTTAAAAAAAAATACAGGACCAGAGGGTGTACAGCAGTACAGGAGTACTTTTGCATGTGGGGAGAGGGTGCGCATGGTGGCCAAGGGGAGAGGGAGCCAAAGAAATAAAGAACCACGTGCTGCACTTGATGCATTTGATCCAAATAGAATAACTGATACAAGTATATCTCTACGATTTTCTAATAAAAAAATATAGCATTAACACCTGACAACTTGTGTATGTTAATGGAAGATGCAGAATGCTCACATGCTGCATATTTTTCGATTAAAAATGTTGATCTAATTTTCTAGGTGGATTGCAGTGTCGACTGAGGAAAATAATCAATGTGGTTGCCATTTGCAGCTAGTTGAATTGAATGTGATGCAATTGATTTTGCGGATCTGTTTGATCTTAGAAAACTCATGTACTCCCTCCATACCGATTTATACATGTATTACGTGTTTTAGAAACTATATTCACTCCACACTTATATCACAAAAATTATCTCATTGGAAACTTCTTTTGGATATGAATCCAATGGTATATTTTTATGGTATATAACCCATATCTTATTAACCAAATTAGTAGTCAAATTTTTTTTTCTCGAAGTGCGTAATACCCCTGTAAACCGGTATGGAGGTAGTAGTACATCCTCTTTTCAAATTAGTAAGACTTATAAATCAATTAACCATATCTAATTTTCTAGGAGTACTGTAAATTAGTAAGACTTATAAATTATAAATTAGTAAGACTTATAATTGGGTTGGGTTGCTACAGTACTCCTAGACTTATAAATTAGTAAGACTTAATTATAAATCAATTAACCATATCTAATTCCTTATCCAAGCTTCGTTAGATGATGTAACGATATTTGCTAGCTAATAAAATCTTCTTGATGTTCAAATAAAAAAACAATTGGAAGAACGGAGCTCTCTGAAACCACGGAACTCTCTCTGCAAACACTGGTCAAATTCAAATACAACGTGTCATCTCAACCCAGTCCATAATCAGGAGAAGGGAAAATCCGTGTGCCACTAGACTCTCACCGCCAAACTGCGGCGACGTGGGCTCGCAATTTTTGCATGCACGCGGTAATTAAGCCGGATTTAGTTAAAGCAAAGATAAGATCAGATATAAGTACAGTAGTAGTTTGCCAGGCTGTCCGCGCGCGACGCGGTGGGCCACTTACGGAAGTCTCCAGGCGACGGACGGGGGCTTCCAAAGTTCCAAAGCTCCAACGGTGCCACGCTCCCTGCACCTAGTGCACGAGCCAGACCCACGGACCACCTGGCCTGCCATCCTTCCGGTGCAGTGGACCGCGTCCACGGGCGTCTCGTATTACTGGCGGCTATTAATCCGTAATAATATCCAATCTGTTAATCCTCCGAGATTTCCATGTGGACCGTGGTTCCGGCATTTACGAACATACCCTCCGAGATATTTCCGCGCTGCGCTAAATCTTACAAACAAGTCCAACAGCATGACTCGAGAGCAATTACGAGGTCCTCTGAGGGTGTATCCGTGAGCGGAACTGCCCATGAAACCCTATCCATCGCCATTAGCCCCCTCCCAATGCTCCTCGTCTATTTATTCCCTTCCGCGACGCTTCCTTTCCGTTCTTCCTGTTTATGTATTCCTTCCTCCCCTCTTTGTCTCCACAAAAGCTTCGCCTTTTCCATCAGCCGGCGACGACGCGAGAAATTCGAACAAATTCCGGGAGGATTCCATTCGGACGCACGCCGATCGATGCTCTCTTCCTGACCACGAGCTCCACCACGCGCGCGGGAATCGGGTTCTCTGATCGACTGAGGCCGGGGATCGTCTGATTCGGGATCGAGTTCCATCTACTACAAAGGAGGGGTAGTCGCCAGCGTCTGCGAGGTCGTTGCGACTGGAGGAGCCGGGAGGCCATGGGGGCGGGCGTCTCGGGCCTTTTCTTTGGGACTGGCGCCGCCGCGACGGCGGCGGCAGGCGCCACGGGCATGGGCGACCTGCCGGAGCTCTGCGCCGCCGAGGTGCTGCTCCGCCTCGACGCGCCGGAGATCTGCGCGCTCGCGCGCCTCAACCGCGCCTTCCGCGGCGCCGCCGGGGCCGACTTCGTGTGGGAGGCCAAGCTGCCGGAGAACTACCGCCACCTCATCGGCTACGTCGAGGGCGGCGGCGAGGAGGGCCGGAGGCGGCGGCGGAGGGCCGGGAAGAAGGAGATCTACGCTAGGCTCTCCAGGCCCGTGACCTTCGATGACGGCACAAAGGTGAGATATTTTTTCCTGACGAATAGTATGTCCCTTTCCTCTCCATGCGCTTAATTATGACTTCAACCATCGGCCCTGTGTTCTAGTAGTAGTACCTGCAAGTTGGGATGCATCTTCTGCTGAATTAATTTGCTTCCCCCGAGTCTCACGACTTAATCCCGATAAAGTATTGACCTCTGAATCGTTCCAAAATTAATTACTGTCGAGTGGAAGAACTTGTCATGTGTCTTTTAGTATCTCTAAAACTTAGTTCCGAATTAATTGACCCAACTTTGTATCTAGACAGACAAAGTTCAGTCAATTAATTTGGAACATAGGGAGTATTTCTTCGCTTCCTGTAAATTACTTCACAAATTTGAGCCCTACTATTGGAACTTTTATCTGAAATCTTGCATATCTTCAGCCCAGAAAAACGCATGATTCTTTTTTTATTTTTGGGAGCTAGAAATACTTTTTTTTTACACAAACTGCCAGCTTTGTCTGAAATTTCTTGTCCTTCGTAATTGCAGGAGTTCTGGCTGGAGAAGAGCAAAGGTAGGGTTTGCATGGCGCTATCCTCCAAAGCTCTGGTGATAACTGGCATCGACGACAGAAGATATTGGACACATATGCCGACCACAGAATCAAGGTAAATATTGCCTTGGAACCTTGCACTTTCTGAACCAATGTCTATTTTGCAGTTTGTGTTGAACTAAAAGAAACGTTAGTTGAGTTGCAACTTGCAAGTGGCAACAGAATACTTTATTTTGTTACTGAATTGTTCCTTCTTTCACATGGGCAAACGTATATCAGAGACATGATATCTACGAATACATACAGTCATACACGCTTTCAGTTTTGTAGATAATAATTTGTATAAAGTACACACACGTTGCTTGCTGCCCTGATACACATAAATTCAACATTAATAACTGCTTATATATAACAATGCTGTTAAAATATAATTTCGAGAAAGTACTTCCATGTGATGGCACCAGAAGTATGTGTCTACTATGGTGCCAGTGGGATGACGTTAGTACCCCGCGTAAATGTATTCATGTGTGCAGTAAATAAGGATGCATGACGATATTTGCCCTGGAACCATTATCTGAACCCATTTTGCTCATGCAGGTTCCAATCTGTGGCATACCTTCAGCAAATCTGGTGGTTTGAAGTGGTTGGGGAGCTCGACTTCAGTTTCCCCGTGGGAACCTACAGTCTATACTTCAGGATTCATCTCGGGAAGTTCTCCAAGCGGTTTGGACGCCGTGTTTGTAGCTCCGAGCACATCCATGGCTGGGACAAGAAGCCGGTGCGCTTCCAGCTTTCCACCTCCGATGGTCAGAATGCATTATCTCAATGCTATCTGGATGAGCCTGGGAGCTGGGTTCTGTACCATGCAGGTGATTTTGTGGCCTCGAAGCCTGGTGAAGCACTGAAGCTGAAGTTCTCGATGGCGCAGATCGACTGCACGCACACGAAGGGCGGTCTGTGCGTCGACTCGGTGCTTGTATACCCTAAGGGCTTTCGACCCGAGAAGGTGGTAACTGGCAGGGTCTCGGAGATGAGATCGTAGAGGTGTAGTTGTGTTGGTTACACTAGAGTTGTAGACAGACGCAGCTTGGAGCCCAATCCTATTATCAATTTGGGCTCCAGCATGCAAACCAAGGAAATGTCCGTGTAAAGAATTGTAGCTCCTCCTATTTTGTATGGTCAGAGCGCTTTGTGTGTCCAGTTTCCAGTTTTCCCATGGGTATTTTTTCCTCTCCCTGGTGCTAAATTAGACTTTGAAGCTACGGATGAACGGTTGTACTGAACTGAGATTACACATGTGTTTCCACTTCTCTAATTGGTATTCTTTCTTAGAAACTTCTGTATGTAGTTGTTCTTTCTACTGGTTGTGGTGTTGTCTTTGACTAATGATAAATCCTACATGTTGAGAATTGTCATTTAATTGTGATGTTTGACTGCCTAGCGTGTTCTTCCTGTAGTCAGGTTTGGCAGGCTTTGAAGTTTCACTCTGACGCTCCCATCCGCGTCCTTCAATGGCACACACCCTTTGGGAACACTGTCGTGGGTTGCCGTTTTTGGGATGTCTCTGTCCAGCGGCGTCTTTCAACCGGCCGATCAGCGGACGGTTTTGAACTATTTCACTTTCGGCTATGTTTGTAAAATAAATAGTGTAGTGCATAAATAGATAGTTTTGCAATAACTAACAATTAAATTAAAATCAATAACCCACATAGTTTAAATAAAACCATCTAGTTGTCTCCTTTGTGGCTCCACATATGCTCTAATTTTTTGGAGGTATATGTAGCTTATTCGGTGAAATAGTGGGGTAAAGCATGGCATATCCCTCCAATCTTTGCCTTGGTTCTGATTTCTTTCTTCTAGTTGAAGAAGACCGGAGTGTCATGAAATGCTCTTCTTCATCGGTGTAGGCGTTGGTTCCCACCCCCACGAGCACATACATTACCTCGTCGTCGCTATCCATATTCTACAAACCAATAATCCTGTCTAAAATTCTTCAAATCAAACAGGGCTCTATAGAAAATATTCCTATGGATAAAATCCTACAAGGTTCTTTTTCCATAGCGACTGCAGCTAGGACGTTCTATAGGAAAATTTTCTATGGATAAAAATCCTACAAAGTTTTCGAATTTCAATGCATAACCTGCAGCTAGGAGATGAGCACTCAGCTAGATTTCTTTTTTCCATAAAGACTCAGGTAGACTGCAGGCGTGTGCAACATCTAAAGCATTCGCTATGATACAAATCGGCAGTTGCTCGATCTGTCTCGAAGCTTTTGCCAAATTTACCTGGCTTGCTTCTATTGTCTGGACTAGATTTAGCTGTCACATACTTTGGGGTTGTTGATCCCCTCTTTCCTCGTCATCAGCATGATCTTCCGTCCTTGTTCATCGTCACCACCACGACATCCCATATTTCTTTGCTATAATTTAAAGCCTCTCCTTTTCCATTGTTTTCCCTGAGGAATCGACGGCGTGCGGCTCTCGGCTGGCGCAATCCGCTTTCGGTGCGCCCAAGGGTTCATTGGATTCGCTTGGGACCTCCGCCATTTTTGTATGGCCGACCCGACCCTTTCTGCCGGCACCGGCGAACTGGAACCATCATCGTCATGATCAACCTGTCGCTCATTCTTTGCTTTGTCGTGTCGCCCCGGCAGTGACGCTCATGCAGCAGCAGGGCGTGTGGGTGATCGGAGCCCTCCGCCGGACCAACCGTCAATCGATTTCGTGCCATGCGAGGTAGTGCTTCTTTCTGATCGGAATTCCTTGTCGGGAACCGGCAAAAAATATTGGTACCTCCAAGGCTCCAATGGCCAGGAGCTTTTTCGCTGGGGTTGGTGGCGGGGAAGGCGTGCTCGCCGCGAAGGGATCATCGTTCGTGCCTTGCCTACGCACGTACGCTTGACAGTTGACTCCGAACTACACACGGATACACACGCAGCATAGAGATAGGGCTGTATATTTCTGGGATTAGAATGTGTATATTCACATATTTTATTTTTATCAAAAGTCTAACCGCCAAAGTCCACGAAGTTCTTCAGAATTTGCCAACGACCGTACTGCTATGCCACTAAAACAAACTACTGACCATTTTTCTAGGGCGCGACCAACTCCCATCTAGACAAGAAATATCTTAATTCGTAGTCAGCTGCAAACCAATGATGATGCACTTGACCGAGGTTTAACTTAATTCTCATTATTGTAACACTTACAATCCATGGGAAACTAAAAAAAAAAAAGCTCGGATATATCTCATGTGCAATTCTCACACGCCAACACGAATCACGCCGCAAATCTAGTGGTTGAGAATTTGACCGAGCTCTAATTTGATTTTCATCTAATGATAATTAACAATCTCTATCTTAGGAATAGAAGATAATTTTTGGTTTTCGTAGAATCAAGCTAGCTCGTTCACCATATAGCAATTCTTAAGAAAACAAGAAAGGAGTCCTATCCGCACCATCATCAAATACGGTCGGAGCAACCCCAAGCACATTGTACACAAAGGATATGTGTGCTTCCTATCAACCCAAAGACATCCTACAAACCAATTTTAATATCAAGGCACAAACCTCTTTGCTAGCACACTCATAACCGGAAACTTAATCGGCTCCCGGGTGCATATGCTCCTAATAAATTCTACGTGTACATCCTCACAATATATGTTGGTTCGTCAAGTTTCTTGAGAAAGTGTAATTTTTATGATCTATGTAAAAAAATAGAATTTTGTGAAAAGCCTTATTTTTAGCACTGAATTTGTTTTGTTTACACACGATAAGTCGAATTTTCATGAAATAACTTTGTGAACGTCTAACACATAAAGATATACGTGTGATTTTTTTTGAAACTTCATAATAGTTCAAAATATATCTAAGATGCATTTCAAAATAAAGAGAGTATATGCCTCACGTGCTAAAACGTCGGAAAAAGGAAACAGATGAAACAGAGTTGATAAAAAAAACGTCGGAGTGCGGCGTGCAGTATGCGCCGACTTGGTCAGCATATAGGATTGGGCCTTCCGATTGTCGGCTTAGCTGAGCGAGAATCGCTCAATGTGTGGCCCTAGGGTTTCGTCCTGGGGTTACCCATTGGGCCACAATTTGCCACAGGCATTTCGGCCTGAGAGACAACCAAACAGATTAGTTACAGCCGCTGCGGCCTGCGAGTGCGAGGGGACACACGCCCTACACGGACACCACCAATCCGCCATGGCTTTCCTCGCCCGAGCACCGTCGCTGCTCCACCTCCAGCCTCCCTCCACCCCGGTGCGCGCCTTCCTCCTCCCTCAAACCACGCCCAGACCCACGCTCCACCGCCGCCGCCTCGCCGCCCGGGTCCGCGCCGCCAACTCCGACCCTCCGCAGCAGGTCAACCTCTCCGTCCTCCGCTTCACCCTCGGTACCTCCTCCTCCTCCGCCCGGCACCGGAATCGGGCGCTCCGACCCACCGGATTTGCGCGTTCTCCTTTGTCTAACCCTCGCGCGGCACCATCGCAGGGATCCCCGGGCTGGACGAGTCGTACCTCCCGCGCTGGATAGGCCTCGGCTTCGGCGCCCTCGTCCTCCTCAACCACCTCCTCTCGCCGTCCCCGACCCCCGCGCAGCTCGTCGGTTCTCCCTCCCCGTACCTTCACCCTGTTTATATTCCAACGCAATGCGCACGCGCGCCTGTTTAACCGGTTACACGACGAAATCGCAGAGGTCCGAGGCTCTGGGGCTGTGCCTGGCCGCGTTCTCCGCAGCGCTGCCGTACCTCGGGAGGTTCCTAGAGGTGAGATGTTTTTTTGCTTCAAAATTTAAACTGGGCCCAGACCGGTGAATGTTGAGAAATGAGTGTGTGGATTGGGACTTTGGTTGTTGCAGGGTGCGGGTGCTGCAGGCCGTGTGCCGTTGCCGGAGGGGAGCAGGCAGGTGTTTGTGATTCCTGATGATCTTTCGGCCGCGCAGAAGGAGGATATGGCCTGGGCGACGTATGTTCTGCTGCAGAACACGAACACCACGTCTGTGGTATGTTTGTTTCAGATGCTGCTCAGCCATATAGACTCTAATTCAGTCTTATATTGAGCTCACTGAAATGAAATTTCTAAAGCAGTCCAAATTATTCAACACTTCAGAATCAAGCCGCCTTTTGATATATTAACACCTGAGAACATAGCATTATCTTTAGCTTTGACAGAATCCCCCGTTTTATTTTCGTCAACCTTAAGCCATGTTTTCCCAGCTTGACAGTAAATAGGAGTATTTGCAGGAAAACCATGAATTACTGTAGACATGTTCTAGGCCTGCCTTGCAGTTTATCATTTGGTTGAGCTCGCTTCTTTTATTTGTGTATGAATAGTGGACAATGCAAGGTTCTACGTAGCAGTTAAAATTTGAATGATGAAGCAGTTGTACTGACAGCAATGTTTGGTTGTTATGGGTTTACCAATTGTCTGATCATGTCAAGCATGTTTTGCTACTGGTTAGATCTCTCACTTCTGTTTTGCTTCCTACCAGCTCATAGCAGTTGGTGATGTGTTGTGCATACGTGGATACTGGGATCCTCCTGCAGATATTCCCAAGAATGCCATGATTGAGTGGTTCAAGAGTCAGATGGAACAAGCTGGACTCGTTAATCTGAGTAGCGCTTTGTACCTTCCTAGTTTTTCTGGTAAGTGTGCCACTCTATCCTGCCTATATGTCTATGTTTGTGTAAAAAAAAAAGCTATTGATTTAACTATACATTGCATATATTTTCTTCCCCGTAGTGACCGAAAAAGTCATCATCTGCAACCTTTTGTTTTTTTATAAAGCATCGAATATGCATATTGTATAATTTTGTACCGTTCAGGTGAATTATCATACTATAGTTACTCTCAATTGATAATTGTACTGAAATTTAGTCTTGCAGCTTTTATCATGTTTGGGCTGACATGACATGATGCTTTTGTACACCTGATTGTTTTTTTTTACAATTGCCAGTTTTATAAGTCGTTTCTTCTTCACATAAAGAAGTGCACCCTGCATTCTAGGGATACAAACTGGTTTTGATGTCTAGTTGGTTCACGAAATCATGTTTTTGTTCTCCTCTGTGATTTTAGCTGCTTATATAATGTTTCTAGCATTGCTTTTCTCCTTGTTTATATCTTACAATTATATGTGTCTTACAGTAGACCAACCATGCTGATTTCATTAGACACTCAGCTTGGGAAGATTCTGCCACAAGGAATTCTTTCTGTGTTGGCACAACCAATTGTGAGCAACGCTGATCCAACTAGCGGTGAAACAAAAGCTGAAGGTGTCATCCTGTTGGCCTCCAACGCAAATTATGCATATAGTGAGAAAGATAGGGTTTGGATAAGAGCAGTTGCAAATAAATTTCGACGTGCGTAGCTCAGTGACGGCCAAGGTATTCTATCTCTTTCTCCAGTTTCATTCAGCTACATAAACATTTGTTTACACACAAGAAGCTGTGGTTTTGTACAGGACAGAAAATCATCTTAGAAATAGTAGACAAATGCACTAAACTGTTGTTGAAAGTTTGACTATCTGTGGTTTGGGAGTTACTGTAAAAAATACTAAAATAGACTCACAAGTTTGGGTTCTACAAGAAAATTCCTGATACAAACTAGTTTTGGCGTGAATCTTTGGCAACCTAGACAAGGACACAAGGCTGTGCGATCTAAAGAGGATTTTGCAGTTATGGTGAGATCAGTAGGCAGAAATCATTTTCGTTGCGAGAAGCACTGGTTGAGAACCAGTTTGGCCAACAAAAACTTTTCAATGGACAATAGCTAAATGTTGAATCATAGTTTTTTTTGGTATCTGTACTATGATGTCTGTATGATATTTCCATAAATCGAAAAGGTATTCCAGGGATTTCAGTCTTGCCTCCTACCGTTTTTCCAATGCGGTGTAAGCCCTGTGATTTCTATCATATGGATAACACAACTGAAGTTCAGATACGTTGGATGACATGCCATCACCAGAGTATAGCAAAAGGTGAAAAACCCCAACTGACCATAACCTGGCTACCGTGCACCTTGTTGAGTTACAACCAAGGGGAGGCGAAGTGCTTTTAAGTCCAAATGTTTTCACAGATCAGGATCACAGGTATTGCAGTGATACAATCTTCTATGCATGTGGAATTTTTGAGTGTAGCTAGTGAGAAATTTGATGGATACCTAGGAGGAACTTAGGCATCAATTGTATTAAGCCCAAAAAAATTGCACCCAGAGGGTCGAGTCCGTATCACCACGGAACAACTGCAGCAACCTGATCTGATCTACCTACTCGGCAATCATCCAGTGACTTCACGGTCACCAAAGAAGACCCAGATTCAACTTGAAGAGGATGGGACCAGGGGGGTGAGGGCATAAGTCGACACAGCTAGTAAGTAAATGGCATTTCCATATTGAATTTGCCATCTGGAATTAGTACCGAAATTGTACATAAACATTTAACACTAGTCGGAGAACATTTGCACTTCTGTTGATCCCCCCTTGTAGATCACTGCATCATGTTGGTAGGTAATGGCCTAATGGATGCACTAATTTGTTAGTTGGCACAACTCATCCATACTTGTACGTTGTACCGGTCATTAATATACTCCATTGCTGTTGGCTTGTTTTTTTGAGGTAGTTGGTGCCATCAAGAATCTCCTGACCTTCACTCAGATTATTTGTTCTCTCACCGCAAAAGTACTTCTCATCTTTCAATTAAGAGGAGTTTTAGTTTTTCAATGAGGCTGAACGAATAACAAGTAAAGCTAGCATCATGTTTCAGATAATGGAATATATTTGTGGACTTCAGGACATGATATATTAAACCCGCAATGCATGTATGAATAAGTACATGCACAAGTACTAGATATGCTGAAATATCGAATGTCTTGCCAGTTGCAAACATCATTTTAGAGTAGTCTGGGCAAAAATTTATGTAATATTTATTGAAACATATTGCTAGCTTTCCGACTCATTTTTTTACAGTAGGACTTGTTCAGGTCTGAAATCTTGACTCTTATAATGCCAACATGTACTGGTCTAGAATTCTATCATTTGGATTGTTCTCTTCTCTACTCTGTGATCTTTCAGTCTCTGGACCAACAGTTCAGCCTGTAGCTTTATGTTCTTATTACTTCCAAATATATCCTAGCAAGCAAGCCCCTTGTTATATCAAACCCCCTTTGCTAACTTACTTAGCTGAAACTTAGATTATCAGTATATCATCACTCGTGACAGATTCTCAGTGAAGATAATTATATGAACATTGGGTAGATTACCCATTTATATTTTTTGTAAAAAGGTAGCAAGAGGTAAATAAGGCAGAGACCCATATGGTAGTATGAAGTTTGAACCTCAATAAGACCATAATCCCAAAATATTTTCGTAATTGATTCCGAAATGGTCTCATGTCTTCCTTTTTAGTTTATTATGTCACCATATTCTTGTTGGTAATCTGACCAGGATCTTGTGGTGACATGTCCTGTCTGTGCAAAGCATGTTGCCCGTGCCTGTTTGTAGTGCTTAATCGGGTACACATACAACTACTGCTGATGGGTACTGCTAAAGATTTGTTTAGGCATTCTTGCACCCCAAGGAGACAAATCATGTAACTGTTAATTCCAGTTGCTTCTTGTCTTGAAATTTCTAGTATATAAATTTAGCTACAGTTATTTTGTATCAACTACACTGTACATATTTATTAGTTACGAGGGAAGTAAGGACTTTTGCAGTCAGACTGTTAACTTGTTAAGAGCTGTTTAAGTATTGCCAGCTACCATTTGTTAAGGTCGAAGTATGCTTGATGGCACCTTTCTATAGGCGACAGACACTGAGCCATATTTTCTAGTTTGATGGCTGCATACCAACCTAGTTGATACTTCATAGCGTTGGCATGCTAGTCTTAATCATTAAGTAAAGCAGTACTTGTCTTAAATTTGGGCATAAGAAATCAACCCATACTGCAAAAAATAAAATCGAAAAGAAAAAAAAAGGCTACAATGATAAGATTACCATCCTTTCCTTTTCGCTGAATCATAAGAACCTCAATAGTGTCATAAGTTTAGTGATGCAAACAATTGAATCTCATGTTGTGTCTCCTGTAAAGACAAACTTTGACTGTTGTGCTTTACGGGGTATGGTAAGTACTCTTACTTTACCATTTCCATCAAGGCTGACGATGCTAGTTTCTCACATCTCACCTGATCATTCTTGATTTATCCTATTTTCATTTTTGCAGCTGGATATCAACAAATGTTTTTGATCTCTTGGTGGAAGGATGGCTCAAATGGATGATAGGCAAATAGCTACACCCCTTGCCGCTGAAAGGTCTGAATGAGCAGTTTGCAAACCAGAATATATTGGTCACTGGATCATTTCAATGCCATTACACGTCGAACATCACATTAACCATTCGTTTCCCAGCTGGAGCGTGGTTTGAGTTAGATCATGGATGGTTCACGTCAGACGTTCCCGTGACCTGATCTGCCTTGTTCTCTTGTGAACTCATCAACTATGTGGCTCCAAATCGCTTGCCCTGGAGCCTCAGTTGCGTATCCTTGTGAGACGTCTCACATGATCCCTCTGCTATGTTCTTAAGGTTCAAAATGCATCTAATATGTTGTCTCATGCGGTGTTGTTTAATGCACGCCAGCCGGAAATGGTTGGTGCATCAGGCTGTATTCTGTACTCTGTTGTACCAGGTTTGCCGTGAGGCTACTGTCACGCTGGAGATAGGTTAAATGGTCCACCCTTTTGTTTTTGCAAAACATGGTCCACTATTTTGTGTGAACTGCCAGCAAAGGGACAGTGGTGGTCTCGGAGGGCCATGTCCTCCCGCATCTCCATCCAAATGAATTGCGGCAATGTACAAATTCTGTGATTTCAGGAGGACATGTTTCAGATAACTTGAAAGCAAGAAGGGTGTGAATCTACACCCATGCGAACACCTTACTTTGAGTGGATTTAAACTGTGTCGACGGATACGATACGGATCTTCCTTTTCGGCGAGCGGTACAACCGTGGAAGATTATTTCGTTCTGAGACAGCACAGTTTGTTTTTAACCCATGTACGACTGGGTATTTCACCACTTGTATCCTACACAATGTGGGAGCATGCGAGCTGAAAATCTTTGAGAAGTTTTGAATGAAAAATTGGAACAATTTCTACGGCCCGCAATCACTCGAGTCACAGTTCACGGATGCAGCTGTGCGACGGTAGGTGATGGGGCACGCGCCACGAAAATTTGCGATTCCAGGCTCAAAGCCAGCGGACACTGATGTGCGGATGGCCGGATCCCTCGAAACAAGACGGTGACATGACTTGGCGTCCGTATGCAACGCAGTACGCCAGTACCCTGCCTACGGGCTAGGGACGAGACCGGATCCTCCCTTGCGCGATTGAAAAGAAATATTCGATTGGGCGCCCTAAATAGCGTCAACTTTTTTTTGTTTGAAACTCTAAATAGCGTCAACTTATTACTGGGTCGGCACTGCCTCCACACTGGCGATCCCATAACAAAATCCCCTAAAAATAATTACAAACAAATTTAAACGAATTTAGAAATTTCATTAAAATCTAGGACTATTTACAAAAGTTCGAATGAAATTTGACTAAACCTAAACCCTAGATCTATGGGTGGTGCCAGTGTGGAAGAGGCTGAAGTCGAGGGCACCCATGTCCGCCTCGTTCACCGCGTCTTTTGTGCGGTCGTGGTGGTCGTTGTGCCAAGACGACGAGGATAAGTTGCAGTACGACTCGTCATTGAGGTGGATGACAGTGCCGCTCTCAGTGGTAGACCACCACATGGCGTACTTAGGGTCGACGGGTGCAATGTTCGTTGACTGGATGAATGCCTTGGTCAGCCTAGATGAGTATCCAAAACGTCAGGGGCCCGCTTAAGGCGTGGCAGGCCTCGTGTGGGCCTACCATCTACCACGGGGTTTCAGCCGGTTAACGCCGTTACTCGCCGATTAACGCCGTCACGCACGTGTCGGTTTGCATGACGTCAACGGTCAACGGGCTCCCGAAAACACATCCGCAGCGGTCCGATTTTCCGTGGCGGAAGGGCGCCCGAACGCGACAGACCGACAAAAACGTGGTAGGACTTTGCCTGACGCAGTTTGGACCACAGAACCCATATCGTCGGGTTAGGCCCATAAGCGACGAAAAATGGCCCTTAGTGGGCGATTTTGGGACGTTGTCTATTTGAACTTTTCTTGTAGTGAGATGGGTTCTGCGATGGCGGACGCGACGGGAATTTTCGTGGATGGAGACTCGGGTATCCAGGGTTTCCCCGAGAAGATGTATAAATAGGCGGAGGATTTATGTCGGTGGGGTGCCAGGGGGCCCACACCTCCCTTTGGCGTGGGCCTAGGCTAGGACGCGCCAAGGGCAGGTCTGGCCGCCCTGTGGCGCCTCTTCGAACCCCCTCTGGACTTCGTCTTCGTTTCGGTAAAATATTGACTTTGGCTTTTGTTTCGTCCAATTTCAAGAATATTTCCTGTAAAACTTTTCTGAAATACAAAAATAACAGAAAACATGGAAATGGTACTGTGACATCTTGTTAATAGGTTAGTGCCGGAAATCATATAAAAGTACAACAAAGTGTAAGCAAAACATATATGAATTGGTATAAAACAAACATGGAGCATAAAAAATTATAGATACGTTTGAGACGTATCACGCGTCCATTTGCGTCAGGCCGCAGATGCGAAATTAGCCGTTTGGCTACGATTGTCCGTTTGCTTGTGGGGCTGCCCCAACGGCCCGACATATTTTTTCCAGCGACGGCTAGTTTGGGGTTTTTTCCACCAAAATTGTGCAATTGGGCATACAAGCAGTGAAAATAGAGGTTCTAAAAAAACATTGTTATTACATCCAAATAAATTCCAAAGTCTACATGCATTGCCATGCATGAAAATACATATAATCGTAGTTCACAATTAACAAATAAAGTAGATGAGATTGACTACTCATCATTCTCTTGCTGGTCAACCAACACCCAATGATGATCAATCAAATCCTTCCTGGGACATTTGGTAATGTTGATGTCATGCACTTCAACGTTAATATTTATAAGGGATTTCTATTTTCGTGCCCTCAGTTCCTTAGTTGTGCTCAGTTTTCCCCAGCTCCTTAGTTTTTCCTCAGTTTTCTCCAAGTGCTTGTTTGAAACCCGCAGAAGGCAGCTCAGACGGCAGGATTCCCGTTAAGTTGACCGCTCCGTGCTGACGTGTGGGGCCGCATCGTGTGGGCCCGCGTCGCGTGGGGCTGGTAGAAAGGGACCGCGTGGGACGGGACGAGATAGCGTTTGGTTGCACGTGAGCGAGGAGCCGGGTTTTGTCTCTCTCGGCCATTGGCATTTCCCTTTTAACAGTACCTTTTTCGCCTCCTTCTCTCTGCCTTTTTTCACCTAATTAGTATCAAATCTAGAGAAGCTTGCATTTCTGTCTTTCTTCAATTATTATTTGTGCCTTTTGGCCCTCGTTGTTTGCCCAATATGGCAGCAAATCTAGTAGGGAGCCCAATCTAGTACTTCATCTAGTCCATATGTATGTAGTTAAATCTAGAAGCAAATCTACAGGGAATGTACGATAAATTCACAAGGTCATATAGTAGAATAGGGATAGATAATATAGATAATAAGCTGCATTCAGCAGCCAAACATAGTAGGGTTCGAGGTTCTTCACAGCAGTACAGTACCATCATACTAACAACAAAACAACGAGGGATCCCTAGCTAACAACAAAGGGATCCCAACAACAAAATGGAGGAGGCAGCAGCAGCACACGTCCAGGACTCCGCCTACCCCATCTACCTCTGCCTCCACTTGTTGCTCCCCTTGGGAGCCTTGGGCTTGAGCGGAGGCATGCGCCCGCCGGAGATCTCCACCCGCCGGATGCTCGCGGAGGTGCATGCCGAGCGCCAAGTGCTTGGCGCGGAAGGAGTTGGGGTTCACCGACGCGCCGACCTTGGGGTTGGTGTGGTCGATGTTCTCGGCATGCGTGAGGACGCAGTTGAAGTCAGTGCCGCCGAGCCTCCTAGTGCAGAAGGGGCACCTGTAGACACCCTTGGCGACGTCGAGGTAGGAGACGTCGCGGCCGACCTGCAGCCTCCGCGGCACTCGGCGAGTCTTGACGTCATGGTGCTCGTCATCGCTGCCGACGTCGCTGCCGGACGAGCTGATCCATATCAAACGGGAATTTATTAGTGAATGAGTTGCAAACGTGCATGATAACAAAGTTAGGAAAAACAGAGGCAGCCTCAGTTAGAGTGGACACGATTATATGTCTACGGGGACGGTGTAAGTGAACCAAAGCTCATGCACAACAGATTTGTACACAGAAATGGTTCGCTGAACCCTCCCTGTAAAAATCTATGCCCACCGCTTCATCATAGGCAAAGAAACAGATTTCAGATCTGAACTTGAACACATTCCAGATTATTTGCAAATTAAACGGTTGATATCTTTTGATTCGTGCATAAAATAACTGATTGAGATCCTATGATTACTTGCATAAATTAACCGATTGAGATCCCATTATTACTTGCATAAATTAACCGAACGGCCGAACCCCAAATCTTAAACGAAATCAAGGAGGGATCAAAGCAAAATGGAATAAAATCGGCGCAAATATTAGCCCAATACTCATCCATCCACAGATCCATCTACACCAGCACAAATAGGATTCAAAAAGGAATGGGGAACAAAAAAAAAGAAGCAAACCGTAGTTACCTCGTTCCATGGGTCCTCTATGGAGGTGTCGTAGCGGTTCGGGGGCGGGACGTACGGCACCGGCTCGTAGGGGTCCCATCCCGGCGGGATCTGGCCGCGACCGGCGGCAGCAGCCTCCGATGCACCGGCGGAGGCGGCGGCGACGTCCGTTGAGGGGACGGCGGCGACGTCCGTTGAGGGGACGGCGTCGAAGAGGGAGGCGTCGCGCTTGGAGCCGACGGTGCCGTGGACGATGGGATTGGCATTCTCCTTATCCATCTCGCCGGCAGAGGAGAGGGAGAGGGAGAGGGTTTTTTGCTTTGGAGAAGATGATGGGACGTGAGAGAGGCGGCGTTGTGTAGGCGAGTGAGAGTGACAGAGATAGTGGGAGGAGGCGTCTATAAAGGCAAGGGGTGGTTAATGCGACCCGCGTCCTACGCGTCCACCGCTGCACGTCTGCACGTCTTGGACTTCTGCAATGCGCCATGATGGCGTGTATTTCACACGTTCGTTGGGAACCCCAAGAGGAAGGTATGATGCGCACAGCAGCAAGTTTTCCCTCAGAAAGAAACCAAGGTTTATCGAACCAGGAGGAGCCAAGAAGCACGTTGAAGGTTGATGGCGGCGGGATGTAGTGCGGCGCAACACCGGAGATTCCGGCGCCAACGTGGAACCTGCACAACACAACCAAAGTACTTTGCCCCAACGAAACGAGTGAGGTTGTCAATCTCACCGGCTTGCTGTAACAAAGGATTAACCGTATTGTGTGGAAGATGATTGTTTGCAAGAAAACAAGTAAAGAACAAGTATTGCAGCAGATTTGTATTTCAGTATTAAAGAATGGACCGGGGTCCACAGTTCACTAGAGGTGTCTCTCCCATAAGATAAAAGCATGTTGGGTGAACAAATTACGGTCGGGCAATTGACAAATAGAGAGGGCATAACAATGCACATACATGTCATGATAAGTACGAGTGAGATTTAATTGGGCATTACGACAAAGTACATAGACCGCCATCCAACCGCATCTATGCCTAAAAAGTCCACCTTCAGGTTATCATCCGAACCCCTTCAAGTATTAAGTTGCTAACAACGAGACAATTGCATTAAGTATGGTGCGTAATGTAATCAATAACTACATCCTCGGACATAGCATCAATGTTTTATCCCTAGTGGCAACAAGCACAACACAACCTTAGGGGTTTCTGTCACTCCCCGTGTGTCAATGCAGGCATGAACCCACTATCGAGCATAAATACTCCCTCTTGGAGTTACTAGCATCAACTTGGCCGGAGCCTCTACTAATAACGGAGAGCATGCAAGATCATAAACAACACATAGGTAATAACTTGATAATTAACATAACATGGTATTCTCTATCCATCGGATCCCGACAAACACAACATATAGCATTACGGATAGATGATCTTGATCATGTTAGGCAGCTCACAAGATCCAACAATGAAGCACAATGAGGAGAAGACAACCATCTAGCTACTGCTATGGACCCATAGTCCAGGGGTGAACTACTCACTCATCACTCTGGAGGCGACCATGGCGGTGTAGAGTCCTCCGGGAGATGAATCCCCTCTCCGGCAGGGTGCCGGAGGAGATCTCCAGAATCCCCCGAGATGGGATTGGCGGCGGCGGCGTCTCAGTAAGGTTTTCCGTATCGTGGTTCTTCGCATCAGGGGTTTCGCGATGGAGGCTTTAAGTAGGCGGAAGGGCAACGTGGGGGGCCACACGAGGGCCCCACACCACAGGTCGGCGCGGCCAAGACCTGGGCCGCGCTGCCCTATGGTGGCGGCCCCTCGTGGCCCCACTTCGACTCCTCTTCGGTCTTCCGGAAGCTTCGTGGCAAAATAGGACCCTGGTTCTTGATTTCGTCCAATTCCGAGAATATTTCGTTACTAGGATTTCTGAAACCAAAAACATCGAAAACAACGAATCGGCTCTTCGGCATCTTGTTAATAGGTTAGTTCCGGAAAATGCACGAATATGACATAAAGTGTGCATAAAACATGTAGGTATCATCAATAATATGGCATGGAACATAAGAAATTATCGATACGTCGGAGACGTATCAGCATCCCCAAGCTTAGTTCCGCTCGTCCCGAAGCAGGTAAAACGATAACAAAGATAATTTCGAAGTGACATGCCATCATAACCTTGATCATACTATTTGTAAACATATGTAATGAATGCAGCGATCAAAACAATGGTAATGACATGAGTAAACAAGTGAATCATAAAGCAAAGACTTTTCATGAATAGTACTTCAAGACAAGCATCAATAAGTCTTGCATAAGAGTTAACTCATAAAGCAATAAATCAAAGTAAAGGTATTGAAGCAACACAAAGTAAGATTAAGTTTCAGCGGTTGCTTTCAACTTGTAACATGTATATCTCATAGATAATTGTCAACATAGAGTAATATAACAAGTGCAATATGCAAGTATGTAAGAATCAATGCACAGTTCACACAAGTGTTTGCTTCTTGAGGTGGAGAGAGATAGGTGAACTGACTCAACATAAAAGTAAAAAGAATGGTCCTTCAAAGAGGAAAGCATCGATTGCGATATTTGTGCTAGAGCTTTTATTTTGAAAACATGAAACAATTTTGTCAACGGTAGTAATAAAGCATATGAGTTATGTAAATTATATCTTACAAGTTGCAAGCCTCATGCATAGTATACTAATAGTGCCCGCACCTTGTCCTAATTAGCTTGGACTACCGGATCATCGCAATACACATGTTTTATCCAAGTGTCACAATGGGGTACCTCCATGCCGCCTGTACAAAGGTCTAAGGAGAAAGCTCGCATTTTGGATTTCTCGCTTTTGATTATTCTCAACTTAGACATCCATACCGGGACAACATGGACAACAGATAATGGACTCCTCTTTAATGCATAAGCATGTGGCAACAATTATTATTATCATATGAGATTGAGGATATATGTCCAAAACTGAAACTTCCACCATGAATCATGGCTTTAGTTAGCGGCCCAATGTTATTCTCTAACAATATGCATGCTCCAACCATTAAGGTGGTAGATCTCTCTTACTTCAGACAAGACGGACATGCATAGCAACTCACATGATATTCAACAAAGAATAGTTGATGGCGTCCCAGAAACATGGTTATCGCACAACAAGCAACTTAATAAGAAATAAAGTGCATAAGTACATATTCAATACCACAATAGTTTTTAAGCTATTTGTCCCATGAGCTATATATTGCAAAGGCGAATGATGGAATTTTAAAGGTAGCACTCAAGCAATTTAATTTGGAATGGCGGATAAATACCATGTAGTAGGTAGGTATGGTGGACACAAATGGCATAGTGGTTGGCTCAAGTATTTTGGATGCATGAGAAGTATTCCCTCTCGATACAAGGTTTAGGCTAGCAAGGTTATTTGAAACAAACACAAGGATGAACGGTGCAGCAAAACTCACATAAAAGACATATTGTAAACATTATAAGACTCTACACCGTCTTCCTTGTTGTTCAAAACTCAATACTAGATGTTATCTAGACTCTAGAGAAACCAAATATGCAAACCAAATTAGCAAGCTCTAAGTGTTTCTTCATTAATGGGTGCAAAGTATATGATGCAAGAGCTTAAACATGAGCACAACAATTGCCAAGTATCAAATTATCCAAGACATTTTAGAATTACTACATGTAGTATTTTCCAATTCCAACCATATAACAATTTAACGAAGAAGAAACTTCGCCATGAATACTATGAGTAGAGCCTAAGGACATACTTGTCCATATGCTACAGCGGAGCGTGTCTCTCTCCCACAAAGTGAATGCTAGGATCCATTTTATTCAAACAAAACAAAAACAAAAACAAACCGACGCTCCAAGCAAAGTGCATAAGATGTGACGGAATAAAAATATAGTTTCGGGGGAGGAACTCGATAATGTTGTCGATGAAGAAGGGGATGCCTTGGGCATCCCCAAGCTTAGACGCTTGAGTCTTCTTAGAATATGCAGGGGTGAACCACCGGGGCATCCCCAAGCTTAGAGCTTTCACTCTCCTTGATCATATTGTATCATACTCCTCTCTTGATCCTTGAAAACTTCCTCCACACCAAACTCGAAACAACTCATTAGAGGGTTAGTGCACAATAAAAATTAACATGTTCAGAGGTGACACAATCATTCTTCACACTTCTGCACATTGCATAAAGCTACTGGACATCAATGGATCAAAGAAATTCATCCAACATAGCAAAAGAGGCAATGCGAAATAAAAGGCAGAATCTGTCAAAACAGAACAGTCCGTAAAGATGGATTTTATTAGGGCACCATACTTGCTCAAATGAAAATGCCCAAATTGAATGAAAGTTGCGTACATATCTGAGGATCACTCACGTAAATTGGCTTAATTTTCTGAGTTACCTACGAAGAATTAGACCCAGATTCGTGACAGACAAAGAAATCTGTTTCTGCGCGAGTAATCCAAATCTAGTATTTACTTTACTATCAAAGACTTTACTTGGCACAACAAAACATAAAACTAAGATAAGTAGAGGTTGCTACAGTAGTAAACAACTTCCAAGACTCAAATATAAAACAAAAATACTGTAGTAAAAACATGGGTTGTCTCCCATAAGCGCTTTTCTTTAACGCCTTTCAGCTAGGCGCAGAAAGTGTATATCAAGTAACATCAAGAGAGGAAGCATCAACATCATAATTTGTTCTAATAATAGAATCATAAGGTAACTTCATTCTCTTTCTAGGGAAGTGTTCCATACCTTTCTTGAGAGGAAATTGATATTTAATATTACCTTCCTTCATATCAATAGTAGCACCAACGGTTCGAAGAAAAGGTCTTCCCAATATAATGGGGCAAGATGCATTGCATTCAATATCCAAGACAACAAAATCAACGGGGACAAGGTTATTGTTAACCATAATATGAACATTATTAACTTTCCCCAAAGGTTTCTTTTTAGCATTATCGGCGAGATTAACATCCGAGATAACAATTTTTCATTGGTGGCAAGTCAAGCATATCATAGACTTTCTTAGGCATAACGAAATACTTGCACCAAGATCACATAAAGCATTACAATCAAAATCTTTGACCCTCATTTTAATGATGGGCTCCCAACCATCCTCTAGCTTTCTAGGAATAGAAGTTTCAAGTTTTAGTTTCTCTTCTCTAGCTTTTATGAGAGCATTTGTAATATGTTTTGTGAAAGCCAAATTTATAGCACTAGCATTAGGACTTTTAGCAAGTTTTTGTAAGAACTTTATAACTTCAGAGATGTGGCAATCATCAAAATCTAAATCATTACAATCTAAAGCAATGGGATTATCATCCCCAAGGTTGGAAAAAAATTCAGCAGTTTTATCACAAGCAGTTTCAGCAGTTTTAGCAGTTTCAAGTAATTTTGCGCGCTTTGCACTAGGAGTAGAAACATTGCCAACACCAATTATTTTATCATTAATAGTAGGAGGTGCAGCAACATGTGAATCATTAGCATTGCTAGTGGTGGTAATAGTCCAAACTTTAGCTACATTTTTCTCTTTAGCTAGTTTTTCATTTTCTTCTCTATCCCACCTAGCACGCATTTCAGCCATTAATCTTATATTCTCATTAATTCTAACTTGGATGGCATTTGCTGTAGTAACAATTTTATTTTCAATATCCCTATTAGGCATAACTTTCGATTTCAAAAGATCAACATCAGAAGCAAGACTATCAACTCTAGAAGCGAGAATATCAATTTTATTGAGCTTTTCCTCAACAGATTTGTTAAAGGCAGTTTGTGTACTAATAAATTCTTTAAGCATAGCTTCAAGTCCAGGGGGTGTATTCCTATTATTGTTGTAAGAATTCCCATAAAAATTAGCATAACCGTTACCATTATTATAAGGATATGGCCTATAGTTATTACTAGAATTGTTCCGATAAGCATTGTTGTTGAAATTATTATTTTTAATGAAGTTTACATCAACATGTTCTTCTTGGGCAACCAATGAAGCTAACGGAACATTATTAGGATCAACATTAGTCCTATCATTCACAAGCATAGACATAATAGCATCAACCTTATCATTCAAGGAAGAGGATTCTTCAACGGAATTTACCTTCTTACCTTGTGGAGCTCTTTCCGTGTGCCATTCAGAGTAATTAACCATCATATTATCAAGAAGCTTTGTTGCTTCACCAAGAGTGATGGACATAAAGGTACCTCCAGCAGCTGAATCCAATAAATTTCGCGAAGAAAAATTTAGTCCCGCATAGAAGGTTTGGATGATCATCCAAGTAGTCGATCCATGGGTTGGGCAATTTTTAACCAAAGATTTCATTCTTTCCCAAGCTTGAGCAACATGTTCATTATCCAATTGTTTAAAATTCATTATGCTACTCCTCAAAGATATAATTTTAGCAGGGGGCTAATATCTACCAATAAAAGCATCCTTGCATTTAGTCCATGAATCAATACTATTCTTAGGCGAGAGATAGCAACCAATCTTTAGCTCTTCCTCTTAATGAGAAAGGAAACAATTTTAATTTTATAATGTCACCATCTACATCTTTATACTTTTGCATTTCACATAGTTCAACAAAATTATTGAGATGGGCAGCGAGCATCATCGGAACTAACACTGGAAAATTGCTCTCGCATAACAAGATTTAGTAAAGCAGGTTTAATTTCAAAGAATTCCGCTGTAGTAGCAGGTGGAGCAATAGGTGTGCATAGAAAATCATTATTATTTGTGCTAGTGAAGTCACACAACTTAGTATTTTCAGGGGTGGCCATTTTAGCAGTAGTAAATAAAACAAACTAGATAAAGTAAATGCAAGTAAACTATTATTTTTGTGTTTTTGATATAGAGTGCAAGACAATAAATAAAGTAAAACTAGCAACTAATTTTTTTGTGTTTTGATATAATGCAGCAAACAAAGTAGTAAATAAAATAAAGCAAGACAAAAACAAAGTAAAGAGATTGAGAAGTGGAGACTCCTCTTGCAGCGTGTCTTGATCTGCCCGGCAACGGCGCCAGAAAAAGAGCTTGATGGCGTGTATTTCACACGTTCGTTGGGAACCCCAAGAGGAAGGTATGATGCGCACAGCAGCAAGTTTTCCCTCAGAAAGAAACCAAGGTTTATCGAACCAGGAGGAGCCAAGAAGCACGTTGAAGGTTGATGGCGGCGGGATGTAGTGCGGCGCAACACCGGAGATTCCGGCGCCAACGTGGAACCTGCACAACACAACCAAAGTACTTTGCCCCAACGAAACAGGTGAGGTTGTCAATCTCACCGGCTTTACGTAACAAAGGATTAACCGTATTGTGTGGAAGATGATTGTTTGCAAGAAAACAAGTAAAGAACAAGTATTGCAGCAGATTTGTATTTCAGTATTAAAGAATGGACCGGGGTCCACAGCTCACTAGAGGTGTCTCTCCCATAAGATAAAAGCATGTTGGGTGAACAAATTACAGTCGGGCAATTGACAAATAGAGAGGGCATAACAATGCACATACATGTCATGATAAGTACAAGTGAGATTTAATTGGGCATTACGACAAAGTACATAGACCGCCATCCAACTGCATCTATGCCTAAAAAGTCCACCTTCGAGTTATCATCCGAACCCCTTCCAGTATTAAGTTGCTAACAACGGACAACTCGCATTAAGTATGGTGCGTAATGTAATCAATAACTACATCCTCGGACATAGCATCAATGTTTTATCCCTAGTGGCAACAAGCACAACACAACCTTAGGGGTTTCGTCACTCCCCAGGTGTCAATGCAGGCATGAACCCACTATCGAGCATAAATACTCCCTCTTGGAGTTACTAGCATCAACTTGGCCGAGCCTCTACTAATAACGGAGAGCATGCAAGATCATAAACAACACATAGGTAATAACTTGATAATTAACATAACATGGTATTCTCTATCCATCGGATCCCGACAAACACAACATATAGCATTACGGATAGATGATCTTGATCATGTTAGGCAGCTCACAAGATCCAACAATGAAGCACAATGAGGAGAAGACAACCATCTAGCTACCGCTATGGACCCATAGTCCAGGGGTGAACTACTCACTCATCACTCCGGAGGCGACCATGGCGGTGTAGAGTCCTCCGGGAGATGAATCCCCTCTCCGGCAGGGTGCCGGAGGAGATCTCCAGAATCCCCCGAGATGGGATTGGCGGCGACGTCTCAGTAAGGTTTTCCGTATCGTGGTTCTTCGCATCAGGGGTTCCGCGACGGAGGCTTTAAGTAGGCGGAAGGGCAACGTGGGGGGCCACACGAGGGCCCCACACCACAGGTCGGCGCGGCCAAGACCTGGGCCGCGCCGCCCTATGGTGGCTGGCCCCTCGTGGCCCCACTTCGACTCCTCTTCGGTCTTCCGGAAGCTTCGTGGCGAAATAGGACCCTGGGTCTTGATTTCGTCCAATTCCGAGAATATTTCGTTACTAGGATTTCTGAAACCAAAAACAGCAGAAAACAAAGAATCGGCTCTTCGGCATCTTGTTAATAGGTTAGTTCCAGAAAATGCACGAATATGACATAAAGTGTGCATAAAATATGTAGGTATCATCAATAATATGGCATGGAACATAAGAAATTATCGATACGTCGGAGACGTATCACGCCACGCGTCCACGATTGCACGTCTTCGACTTCTGCACCGCGACCGGCGTCTACGCGTCAACAATTGCACGTCTTTCATTTCTGCACCGCAACACGCGTCCTCGAGTCTAACCCTGGAAATTTAGATATACTCGGGTATAACCTCGAGCATTATACTAGCATTTTTTGTGTGCTCAGTTTTCCCCTTGAGTGCTAATACTCGGCTAGTGCAATATGCTCAGTTTTACCCTCAAGTAGTTGGTCAACGGACTAGTCAACAAATGGGATTAACTAGTTAAATGAGTCATTTAATGTGCAAAACATTCCAAAAAATAGTGGCACATACTCATGGAGTCTTTACCACAAATTGCCAGTTCTCAAAACATAGATAAGTCATAGATAAATCAAGTTTTACCACAAATTGCCACTTCTCAAAGGCCTTCTCAAATCACCTAGTAGCTATGAAGGTGCATGGTTTTCCACAATAAGCCCTTCCCAAAACAGCTTTCCCCAAAACATACTTTGTCTAAATGAGGCCACAATTCTCACACTCATGTATATTTGTATTGCAAATAGTTTGAGATTGGCCAAGATGGGTTTTATTGTACAAAACACGCATTTTCCATTTTTTAAATCTCATATTTGAATCCCTTAGTCTGTTTTTTACATAGGTGCCCTTGGTTTCTTGATACTACTCGGCTTTGCCCTCTCCCTCCACAAATTCTCTCACACGTGCAACATTGCCCCGATTGGTCTAGCCCATGTCACGCGGATCGTGCCCGCCGACCGTTGATCGTATGATCTAACGGGCGTGATAACCCCTCTCTCTCTCGTCGGCGGTTACCTTCCACTCTCTAAGTATGCTAAAGGGCGGTTTTCTCGTATTTATTTTCACGCGCTAAAAATTATAAACTCTTTTAGGCATTACTTTTCACGCAAAAAATGATAAACCATCACCGATTTGTTGTAGCCATAAATTTTCACGCAAAAAATGATAAACCGTCATCGATTTGTTGTAGCCATTAATTTTCACGAAAATCCCAAATGATAAACCATCACCGATTTGTTGTAGCCATTAATTTTCACGCAAAAAATGATAAACCATCACCGATTTGTTGTATCCATTACTTTTCACGCAAAAATTGATAGACCATTACCGATTTCTTGTAGCCATTACTATTCACGGTAAAAATGATAAACGAACCAATCTATCTATCTCTCGTATTTGAGGTTTTGACCCGAAAACAAATGGGTATTATAAAGGGAAATAAAAGTTCAAAAAAATGTAAAAACGAAACAATCTACCTATCTTTGTATAGAAGATCGTCCGTATGATTTTTGAGGTCATTTAGAGAAGGTAGAAAAAAATCCCTTTTGAGAAGGTCGAAAAAACCTAACTTGTTACAAAAGCTGGTTTCAAGTGAGACCTAACCAAATTTGGCATACATTATGCCATATCTATAACAACAAGGAATATCTAAAAGGGAAAGTTTCACAAAATTTGAAATTTATGGCGAAAATGATGCCATACATGATCCTGTTTTTCGAGGTTTTGACCTGAAAATCAATTGGATATTATAAAGGGAAATAAAAAGTTCAAAAAATATAAAAACGAAACAATCTATCTATCTATGTATAGAAGATCAGCTGTATGAAATTTGAGGTCATTTAGAGGAGGTAGAATAAATCACCTTGTTAGAAAAGCTGGTTTCAATGGAGACGAAACGGCATGCGTTTAAGCAAAGTGATTTTTTCGAACATCTCCAAATGATCACAAATTTGCCATACATGATGCCATACGTGTAACAACAAGGAACCCTATCTAAAAAGTGTCAAAAAAGTTTGCCCAACCGTATAGCTCTATCAAAAAGAACCTCACCATGGCGCTAGTATAATTTTGGGCTTAGTTACAAACTTTCGTTACCTAACCTTCAACACGAAACTTGTTTCAAATCACTTTTGGCGTACAAGAAACAAATCCCTCTTTGATTCGAGCACCACAGCCTCGAAACTTTGCCGATGCCGATATCGGCATGGTCAGAACGGCTATGCTCGACGCCACTGCTAGGTCACCGTCGGGATGCACCCTCAATCCCGTCCCCTCATTCGATCACCGACACACCGGAGATACCGCCGAGGTCAATGCCGAACGTACATGCCGATGCCAATGCCGAACATGCATCCACGCCGACGTGGGCACGGCCACGCCGCCCCGCTATGCTCGGACGCCACGGACCACCGCGAGGTCTTTCCCTTCGCCACCACACTCTTCTAGCACCCATCTATACACGCCGAAAGGAGAGACACTAGTTTTCTCTACATTGCTCGCGTTCGTGTCGGACACGGTCGGTCAAAGTTTTGAGGTAGTCATCGATGTCGTCGACCATTTCTTCTCTTCTTTGCATGGTTAAACGCGTCTAGTTCATATCTATCTAATGCGTCTGGTCTCGCCTCATGCAGTTCTTTGTGGACGTCGATCTCATCTCGGCACCCCGCAGGCCACCTCCTCCGTGCCATCGCTGTAGAGCTCCGTTTAAAAATCTATTCCTACCCGTGTATTGCCCCTTGTATCAGCGCCATGGCCCACTTGTCATTCGATATACCGAAGCCCCACTCGTGCGTGTTTTGGTCGGGGATACAGCGATGCTTACGAGTCAAACAAAGATGGATGGTCCGACGTGTCTTTGCGGGCTCTACGTGGCCCCACTAGTCGAAGATAACGGTCAACCGTCGGGCAACCGGCCGTTATAGCATCTGTGATGGTTTCAGACAAGGTCTTGGGGAAAACTGAGGAAAAACTAAGGAGCTGGGGAAAACTGAGCACAACTAAGGAACCGAGGGCACGAAAATAGAAATCCCTATTTATAAACCTCCCATGTTCCTGCCCTATGGTTTGGTTCAACCAACGCACCCTGAAAGTCCCATCCGTCTTCATTCCGGTCATCAGGACGCTCCGTCTCGACGATCATGTTGTGCATGATCACACAATAAGTCACCACCTCATGCATGGTCGGAAGAGACCATATTCTAGCTAGGTGACGAACAATAACCCACCGATCTTGGAGCACACCAAAGCGTCTTGCATCCTGGCAAACCTCGTATCTTTCTGTGTTTGAGTATTGCGGATTGTCTTCACTAGTGTGGTCCAGTCCGGATAAATGTCATCAGTAAGTGATACGTCCATTTTGCATCACTATTTTATATCGTAATTTGCTGTTATTCATTGATATATTTCATATTTGGAGATGATACTCATGTAATTTCATCTATTTTGCATGTTTCATGATTATTGGAGGATCGCGCACCGGAGCCAGGATTCTGCTGGAAAAAGCACCGTCAGAATGCAATATTTCGGAAGATCAACAGTTGACGGAAATTATATGAAAAACCCTATTTTTCCAGATGATGAAGGGAGCCAGAAGGGGGACCCGAGGGGACCCGAGGTGGGCCCACCTCATAGGCCGGCGCGGCCCAAGGCCTGGTCGCGCCGCCCTGTGAGGAGGGGGCCCACAGCCCCCTCTTGCCTCCTTTTCTTCGCGTACGTCTTCGTCCCGAAAACCTAAGCCCCAGAGGATAGTCGCGAAGAGTCACAGCCGCCTCTGCGGGCGGAGAACACCAGAGAGAAAAGAGCTCTCCGGCAGGCTGAAATCTGCCGGGGAAATTCCCTCCCGGAGGGGGAAATCGATGCCATCGTCACCGTCATCGAGCTGGACATCATCTCCATCATCATCACCATCATCATCATCATCATCATCATCATCATCATCACCGCCATCTCCACCGCTGCACCTCGTCACCGCTGTAACAATTTGGGTTTGATCTTGATTGTTTGATAGGGGATTCTCTCCCGGTGTTGATTTCTACTTGTTATTGATTCTATTGAGTGAAACTATTGAACCAAGGTTTATGTTCAGATTGTTATTCATCATCATATGACCTCTGATTATGTTCCATATGATGTCTCGTGAGTAGTTCGTTTAGTTCTTGAGGACATGGGTGAAGTCTAAATGTTAGTAGTGAATTATGTTGGTTAGTATTCAATGTTGTGATATTTAAGTTGTGGTGTTATTCTTCTAGTGGTGTCGTGTGAACGTCGACTACATGACACTTCACCATTTATGGGCCTAGGGGAATGCATCTTGTATTCGTTTGCCAATTGCGGGGTTGCCGGAGTGACGAAACCTAAACCCCCGTTGGTATATCGGTGCAGGAGGGATAGCGAGATCTCAGAGTTTAAGGCTATGGTTAGATTTATCTTAATTACTTTCTTGTAGTTGCGGATGCTTGCAAGGGGTATAATCACAAGTATGTATTAGTCCTAGGAAGGGCGGTACATTAGCATAGGTTCACCCACACAACACTTATCAAAACAATGAAGATTAATCGGCTATATGAAGCGAAAGCACTAGACTAAATTCCCGTGTGTCCTCAAGAATGTTTGGTCATTATAAGTAAACAAACCGGCTTGTCCTTTTTGCTAAAAAGGATTGGGCCACTCGCTGCAATTATTTCTCTCGCACTTTACTTACTTGTACTTTATTCATCTGCTATATCAAAATCCCCTGAATACTTGTCTGTGAGCATTTACAGTGAATCCTTCATCGAAACTGCTTGTCAACACCTTCTGCTCCTCGTTGGGTTCGACACTCTTATTTATCGAAAGTACTACGATACACCCCCTATTCCTTAGTATGGCCGTTGTACTGACCCTGCTATCCAAATGGATAGTTCTTGCACTACCAATGCATGCAATTGATGCTGCTGATCATGCCCGAGAACCCTCTAGTTTCATTGATTGACAACATCCGTCTAGTGTCCTCAACAGTTGGGGCTCTCAAGTACAGTTCCTCTACCACCCCATTCACGGCTCATCAAAACCGGTATATGGAATCAAGGCAGATGCTCTCACTCTTTCGCAGGTACTAGTCGAAGATATCACAAGACATTCCATAGGAAATCACGCGAATAGCTGTAGAGCATTTCTGGTAAGAGGTGAAGCCTAACTTACCAGTGTCATCGGGCCTGCATTGGATGTATGGGTCGTAGTCTCTAATGACCCGTTGAATGAACTTGAACATGTCCCTTGACATCCGGTAGCGGCACTAGAACATGTGCTCCTTGTACACCTGATCAGTGAGGTGGAAGTAGTTTTTGCAGAGCCGGGCATGCCCACCGACTAGGTTGCGTGGCACGTTGCCCTGGCGGCCCTTCTTCGAGCTCCGGTACACCGGCATCTGCTTGTCATGGTGCTCATGGAGGAAGGAGGCCACATCGACCATGAGCTCCGATGTCGTCGGACTCCTCGTCGGAAGAGGTGTCAATGCATTCCCTGCAGAGCCTCTCGACCAACTGAGCTAATGTCCATCTACAGGGCAAAATGGAAATTCAAGTGGTGCAAAGTGGTTGTAAATGGCGTCCGAAAAATTCGTCGGGATTGTACCGGGAAATTTACCGAACAAGTCCTCGGCGTCAAGGTCTGCATGCGCTCCATGTAGATGCGCAACCAACAAGGACGCGAGCGATGCAGTGAAAGTCCTCTCCACTACCGTAGCTCCGAGTATGTACTCTAACGAGGCATGGCATGAAGAGACCTGGTCGACTACGGTGGTGTGGCGTAGCGGTGGTGTGGTGGCGGCGTCTCCTTAGGACTGCAAATAAGGGGAGGACGAGTGAAGACTATTAGACTTCGATGTCCCTGGCATGAGGGGCCGGCTAGGAATACACAAGGTAAAGCACAACGTCCTCGCCGATGCATTTGCGGTTCAAATTTGGGCCGCATTTGCGTCCCCATGGATAGGCCAATTAGTTTGCGCTGGGTTGCTGGGCTAGGGTGTATACCCGTTTTCGACCACGCAAACGCAAACTATCTCTTTGCGTCCGTTTTCAGCGGGCCGCTAGAGATGCCATGACTGCCACCATAGCTTGTTCCCTAAATATGTGACCAACCCTCTAATAAAATTGTTGCAGCCGGTATTGATACGCTGGTGAGGGTGTCTCCAGCGGCCCGAAGCAAACGGACGCAAAGCGGTCGAAAAATGGGGCTGCACCCTATCATAGCGGCTCGATGCAAAATAGTCGACCTGTCTGTGGGGACGAGAACGTGGCCTAAATTTGCGCCGTAAATGTGTCTACGTGGATGTATCGCGTGTCGGCGCCCTGTCTCCACGGTTCTGCCTGGCAGCGGGCGCGAGGTCGCATCGCTTCTGCGACTACGCGTGCCGCAACTTTCACCATCAATGGTGCCTCGTCTTGAGAGGCCGCGCCCTAGCGGGCGGCGGTTGGCTTCTACGCCACCATCAATGGCATCCTTCTTCGTGTCCCGCGCTCGCCGTCCTTAAAAGGGCACCGACAACATCCTGCCATTGCCCCGCACATGCCTAGCCACGCTTGCACCCAAACAAACCGACAGCGCAACGCGCCACCGCGACGCCATGTGCAAGAAGTAGAACGACCATGAGGCATGACTGTTGTAGCCGACGGAGGAGAAGCAGCGGATGGGGATCTCCCTTCGTTCCTCCGTCACGCGGATGTTCTACGTGAACTGTATGCCGTGCCTCGGCTAGGGCGAGGTGCACCTGCCTGGCGGGTGGCATCTTAGCATGGCGCGGGTGCCCATCCTGCTGGTGCCACTTTTCGTTCCTTAGCGGGACACACAGATCGAGTGCCGGCGCACCATCCTCCCTCCAGAACACATTCACGACCCCCGTCGACTCCTCCATGTGGGACAACTACCACCATCGACGTGTAGTGCTTGACAAGTGGTGGAAGTCAGGGTTCCTCGGTGACGAGGTCTTCAACTTCGGCCGGCCACCATAGCCATGGCGGGAGGTGACGTGGCAGCCGTGTACGCCATCACCTAAGTAGCCACCTCCATCGCCTCCGGTTCGAGGCGACTCAGAGGACTTCATCTCTAGAGTCTTCCATGCGATCCAGATGGCGTAGCAGGGCGGTAGGTAGGCAGGCCGAGCTCTGGAAGGAGCTAACCGAGGACGAGGCGACGAGGCTCAGCATCCTCATATCAGAGATGTCGTAGCTGCCGCCTTTGATGCCCCGGTATGTCGTCTATCTCATGCAACCATGCCTCTCGGAGGAAGAGGCCTTGAACCTAGCGTTGTAGTACTCAGAGCCGCCTTCTCCGTCGTCTCTACCCTCGTGGGCACTAGTCGCCGCTCCACCTCCACCTCCACCACCGGTCGCACCATCATATGCTCTGACACATCCGTACTGGCCATGGGCGATCCCTTACGTCGTCGACCTAACCCAGACGACGAATAGTAGGCTAGGGTTAGGGTATTAGGGCATCTCCAACCGGGCGACCCAAACGGACGCGCTGGGCCGTCCGTTTTGGGCCGTTTGCGTGCCCGAGCGGACGCGCGGACAGCGCCCCGCGTCCGCGCGTCCGTTTGGGTCGCGCGGTGCGCCTAACGCGGCAGATTTGGGTCGCGGCGCCCTATGGTATGTTTTTCTTGTAAATTCACTAGAAAAACGCAAAAAAATATTATATAAAATATATAAAATAGTACAAATGCTCAAAATGTATTACACATTACATAGTCCATGTAATCAAGGATAAAGTATTATTGAAATAAAATGAAAAAACGATACAAATGCTCTAGGCTTCGGGATTTCCTTCATCATTGTTGTTTGCAGCATTGTTGCCTACGTGCTGCCACATGTGCTCGACCAAATCAGCCCGAAGCTGGTTGTGTACAGCTAGATCTCGAATTTCATGGTGCGCATGAAGAATGTCCTGGAATGATGCCGGAGCACCTTGCCGAGGAGTAACCAACTCTCCTTGGCCTTCCCGAGTCATTATCAAAGAGTGAATCATCCCGCTCTACCTCAACAATCTGTTATGCATGATTACACAAGCGGTCATCACCTCCCACAGAGTTTGCACATCCCAGGCTGCGGCGGGGTGTCCGACGATAGCCCAACGAGCTTGGAGGATGCCAAACGCCCGCTCGACATCTTTCCGGGCTGCCTCCTGCTCTTTGGCAAACCTTGCCTCCTCGCTCTCCGAGTTGGGGTTTCGGATTGTCTTCACGAGTGTAGCCCAAGGTGGATAGATACCATCGGCAAGGTAGTACCCCTTCGTGTAGTGGTGGCCATTGATCTCAAAATCCACATCGGGGGACCGACCGTACGCTAGCCTATCAAACACCGGAGAGCGCTGCAAGACATTGATGTCATTGTGCGAGCCAGCCATTCCGAAGAATGAGTGCCAAATCCATGTGTCATGGGAAGCAACGGCTTCAAGAATGACCGTGCACCCCTCGGAATGGCCGCCGTATACCCCCGCCAACCAAAGGGGCAGTTCTTCCACTCCCGAGTGCATGCGGTCTATGCTGCCAAGCATCCCAGGAAAACCCCCGGAAGCGTTGATCGACAACGGACGAGCTGTGTCCTCTGCATTAGGTTGCCGGAGGTACTTGTTCTCCGAACGAACCGATCACGGCTCTGCAGAACACGTACATCGATTCCAAGCCGGTTGACTCACTCATGCGCGTGTACTCATCTACGAAATCACCGGCAACGCCATATGCAAGCATCCTAATCGCTGCCGTGCATTTCGAGTACGAAGAGAGGCCTACCTTGCCAATTGCATCCACTTTCGCACGAAGTAGTCGTCGTAGATCTTCACGGCATCCATTATCCGGCGGAACAGCGGCCTGGTCATCCGAAAACGACGGCGAAACATGGACGGCACGAACAATGGCTTGGGTTTGAAGTAGTCGTTGTAGAGCTGGGCGTGGCCGCGTTCTCTTTTGCGGTCCAAGGCGGCCGCGCGCCCCGGCAAGGACCCCCGATGTACGGGGATTTGCGAGACGACGTGCTCGTGGATGAGCGACGCGACGATCCGTGAAAAAATCGTCGTCGGACTCCTCTTCGACGACGTGTCGATGAAGTTCTTGAAGTAGTACTCGTCGTCGCCGTCCACCATGATCCGAAAAGGGACACATTTTAGTTCGAGCATTTGACCGAACACCTCGCGAGCGGAGGCGATCCAAATGCTTCCGTAGCGACTCGCGAAGCGGCCGTCTCGGACGACGTCCGGTCCGGATACACAGTGCAGGGAGAGCTCACCTCCGGCGGAAACGGCGCAGCTCGCGAACGGCGGGAGGTGTCTCGACGGTGAGAGGACAACGGCCGCCGGCGGCGGCGTCCTCCGACTCCGCTACGACGCGGCGAAAGCGGCGCGGGACCTCGACCTATGCTTCCGCCCCGCTTGCCGGCGGCTCGACGACGATGGCCGGCGGCGACGCGCTCCCAAATCGCCGGTCCGTGGGTGGCGGCGGAGCGGTGGGGAGATGTGGGCGACGGGCTTGTGTTTTGGGAGGCGAGACGGGAGGGCTGGGGCGGACAAGGGAGGACGCGAGCGACCAGCCTTTCGCGTCCGCGGCCACGCAAACTCGTCCAAGATTTGGGCCGGGTTTGGTTCGTCCCGGACGCCGCGGCCATCCGTTTTAGGGATGGGTCCGCGCGCTGGGCCGCGGTTTTGTCCGTTTCGACCCATCCGAACGCGCGGGCGCGGGATGGGTCGCCCGGTTGGAGATGCCCTTATCAGTCCATGACCTTTTTATGTTTCCATGCTTTATATTTTTAACGCTATGTAAATTATTTTATTTAAATGAAAAATTGAGAACAATGAAATGTGTATTGCCGCTTGGTGCACCAAACGCAAATGGTCGAACACGGTCACATTTTTAGGTTTGAAAAATGTGTCGGGCCACCACGAAGATGATGTTAAAATTAGCTTAGCGATGGGAGTCGCCTTTTGCTTCTGCCCGTGACCACCGTTTGAGCATGTGGTGTCATCTCAGCAAATATAAAAACTCACAGTAGTAGATTCGGAGAAACGTGTGGCTAGAGTAGTCGAAACAGCATCGACCTGAATTCAAAATCCCTCTCTCGCCTGTCTCACGTCCTCAGCCAGCGGATGTCAGTCCAAAAGAAGCCGTAAAAAGGCCGCCGAGCGGCAGCGCCGCAGCGCACGGCGACGCATGCTCACGCAGCCGGCAGCCCCGATTCAAAACCCGCAGCGCTCAAACGGTCGGATCCCCGCATCCGCCTCCAGGACCCCCCACACCTTCGTCCCACGTGCCCGTCCCCGATCCGACGGCCCACCTCGCCGCGAATTCAAACGCAACCTCGTCTCCGCGCTACCAGCCAGAGCAGAGAGCCCCTCTCCACCGGGAACAAATAAATTCCCACAACAGCTCGCTGGAAACTGCGCGACGCGAGGCTAGAGGGACCTGTCGGCCGCGGCTAGATAATACCAAGAGCGCGTAGCCAGGCAAGTGCTCCTCCTGATAATCATTCCCCAATCCTACTTCCCTTGCTCTTTTCCGCTCTGCGCTTCTCCCCTCTCCGTCGACGACGCGCGCACTCCTCGCCGCGGATGCTGATGGCCCGTTGATTGATGATTGGCATACTGATCGCAGCAGCAGCAGCGGCGGCGGTGCTAGTTCTGGTCGTTCTCTGCGCGCGGGCGGCCGGCAGCGGGAGGAGCGCGGCGGGAGCATCCGGTGCGAGCGGCGACGCTTGCCGCGGAAGCGAGCGGGTCGGAGGGACAGGTAACTAGCTCGCCGGCATGATCCTCCCGTCTGTTTTTGAATGTGATTTCCTGCATATGCGTCCCGTCCTGCTATCTTCAGCCTTTCTCCTTTCTTCCTCGCGCCCGCCCGCCTTTGCGTGCTCCGTTGCTAGGATTCCAAGCCAAGTATCTGCTTTCTGGTAGGCTCCCGCATTGCTCTGAAGATTTGCGTAGGACCCCACTAACTTCTCGCGAATTCGGTGGCGCATGATCCTTAGTCTTGATTTCGAAAATTTTGTGAGCGGCTTGATTTCAAAAAATTGTAGAGCTGTATGTAAAATTTGAACAAATCCAGAGGGCCTAGTACGCGCAGTTAATGCCATCCTAATCAACGGTGAGCACCGGCGCTCGCACGCCACTGGCAGGCAAACACTAGCGCAACAGCTGTCCACACTATGCGCTCCCGTGCCCGATGACGCGTGGGCCCGCCGTTGGACGCCGCCGCGGATGGAAGCAATGGGGCGGGCCCCACACCCGTGCGTCCGCGTCCGCGAGCCCGAGACGCCGTGCTCTGGGCTCGGTCGGGCTCAGCTGGGTTCCCCGCGACGCTGCCGATCCGGCTCATCATGCGGTCCGGCCGGCCACTCGCTCACTGATTCCTGGGGCCCACCGTGGCCGTACGGGCACGCACCAGCTTTTGCTGCAGCGAGCCAACGGCACCTTTCAGTCCGTGCGAGGAAAAGCGGGTGATCGCGTGCGCGGTGCGTCGCCCCACGAGTCCATGCCAGGTGGGCCCTCCTGGCCTTTCAGACTGTAGTCTGCCTCATTTTCGTGTATCACACCTTTTCTGTGGCTAGCCCGTTTCGTAGTTATCGTTAAGTAATCACGGCTAGTCTTTAGAATATCTTCTTTTTCTGTGCATGCGCGTTAGTGATAAAGAAATCATGGCGTGATGAAGCTTTCGGACGACTCGGTCCGTCTACGGTACGTCGTCGTCCCACACAATTATTTCCCCATGATTCGTAGGTCTCACGAACCCGCTCCAAGAAAAGCGGTGTGAAAATTATGAGTTGCTCAAATCTTGATCCTTCCGTTCTAAGAAAAGCACTGCAGCCTCGGCTTTAGATCGCCCGCTTTGGTGAGACGGCAACCGTAGACGCCCTCTGATTATACCTATTCTAATGGCGAAGCAAAATTCAGTCGTGTTTGCTTAGAAGGAATGCTTCGGCCACTCTGTTTTGATGCGATCTAACATGCGGAGCCAAATGCTGTATCGTATTTAGTATTCTGCTACCGGCTAATCGCACCACTTGGCCACCTCTCCTGCTGTTGAATTTCATTACAGTTTTCCTCTTTGTCTGTTCTCATTCAGCCATCATCTGCGGGTCAAAACTCCAAATGACTTGACCGACTGAAACAGTCTGAATTTCATTACGTACAGTTTTCCTCTTTGTCTGTTCTCATTCAGACATCATTAGCGGCTAACCACACCACTTGGAGTACTAACAAAGAGCGCAAAACAGTCAGAAAATCCGGGGATTCTGATAGGGCCTTCGTACCAGCTCCTGATTTTGTGTGTCGTCGCGGCATTCAATCTTACTCGATTTAACATTCCGTCTACCCAAAGCAAACAAAAAGATCGGCCGATGAGTGTGCTGGAATACAGTAGATGAGGTTACCAGTAGCTTTCCAAGTTGCATTTTCATTCGCTTTGGACGATTGTCTCCTTCCGGGGCTTCTAGCTCCTTCGCTAGTACAGTATATTTTGCTTTCCCAGATTTGTCCGCTTCTTTCTTTGCCGACGAGTGAGCAACTGAGCATCACTAATCTATTCTGATGGCTGCAGATCACGACGCGGGGTGCTGTAGCTGCCGCCGCGACAGGGAAATGAGCCTGCGGAGCTGCCCGGCCGCGGCCGGGGACGCGGCGCCGGACGGGACGGCGGAGGAGCTGCTGGAGCGGGCGCGCGGGCTGGTGCCGGCCGCGCTGGACGCGGCGCGCGCGGCGACGGGGTTCGGCGGGCGGTGGAAGGCCATCGCGGCCAGGCTGGAGAGGGTGCCGCCGTGCCTGTCGGACCTGTCCAGCCACCCCTGCTTTTCCAAGAACTCGCTCTGCCGGGAGCTGCTGCAGTCCGTGGCCGCCACGCTCGCCGAGGCGGCTGAGCTCGGCGCGCTCTGCCGCGAGCCGCCCAAGGCCGGGAAGCTGCAGATGCAGAGCAACCTCGACGCGCTTGCTGGGAAGCTGGACCTCAACCTCCGGGACTGCGGGCTGCTCGTCAAGACTGGGGTGCTGTCCGACGCGACGGTTCCGGCCCCTCCTGCCGCCGAGGCGGCGTCGGCGGCGGCAGGAGCATCGCAGACGGACGTGCGGGAGCTGCTTGCTCGGCTGCAGATTGGGCATGCGGAGGCGAAGAACCGGGCTGTGGACGGCCTCCTGGATGCCCTGCGCGAGGACGAGAAGAGCGTGCTGTCGGCGCTGGGCCGCGGCAATGTGTCCGCGCTGGTGCAGCTGCTGACCGCGACGGCGCCCAAGGTCAGGGAGAAGGCCGCCACTGTTCTCTGCCTGCTCGCGGAGTCCGGCAGCTGCGAGGGCCTGCTAGTGTCTGAAGGCGCGCTGCCGCCGCTCATCCGGCTGGTGGAGTCGGGCAGCCTTGTGGGCAGGGAGAAGGCGGTCATCACTCTACAGAGGCTGTCCATGTCGCCCGAGATCGCCCGTGCGATCGTCGGCCACAGCGGCGTGCGGCCGCTCATCGAAATCTGCCAGACCGGGGACTCCATCCCCTCCCAGTCCGCGGCCGCTGGCGCGCTCAAGAACCTGTCCGCGGTGCCGGAGACGCGGCAGGCGCTGGCCGAGGAGGGCATCGTGCGCGTCATGATCGGCCTGCTCGACCGCGGCGTCGTGCTGGGGTCCAAGGAGTACGCCGCGGAGTGCCTGCAGAACTTCACGTCCAGCAACGACGGGCTGCGGCGCGCTGTGGTCGCCGAGGGTGCGCTGCCCAGCCTGCTGGCCTACCTCGACGGCCCGCTGCCGCAGGAGCCCGCCGTGGGTGCGCTCCGCAACCTCGTGTCCGCGGTCTCGCAGGACAACCTCGTGGCGCTCGGCGTGCTCCCGCGGCTCGCGCACGTGCTCCGGGACGGCTCCGTCGGCGCGCAGCAGGCGGCGGCCGCGGCCATCTGCAGGATCTCCAGCTCCCCCGAGATGAAGCGCCTGGTGGGCGACCACGGCTGCATGCCGCTGCTGGTCCGGCTGCTGGAGGCCAAGTCGAACGGCGCGCGCGAGGTGGCGGCGCAGGCGACGGCGACCCTGATGAGCTGCCCGGCGAACGCGAGGGACGTGAAGAAGGACGAGAAGAGCGTGCCGAACCTGGTGCAGCTGCTCGACCCGAGCCCCGGGAACACGGCAAAGAAGTACGCCATCTCCTGCCTCCTGTCGCTGTCGGCGAGCAAGAGGTGCAAGAAGCTGATGATCGCGCACGGCGCCATTGGGTACCTGAAGAAGCTCTCCGAGATGGACGTCGCCGGCGCCAAGAAGCTGCTCGAGAAGCTGGAGCGCGGCAAGTTGCGCAACCTCTTCAGTAGGAGGTAAAAGCTGGAGCCTTCTGTTTTGCCGTAACCTGTAAAGAAAATTCGCCGTCCTGTGTTCATAGTCTCTATGAAGGCAGTGCTGAGAGTATTGTTGCCATCATCTGAAACTAAACATACCGCGCTGTAGTATCGCTGGTTAATGTGTATGTCGCAATGTTAGGCAGTTCATGCATTAGACCTTAACCTAGGCTGAAGTGAACTCCTGATGCCAATAAAGTAATGTTCAGTCAATCGAGAATACTTGCATAGTCTGGCCATACTCTCTGCATCGTCTGTTAAATTTGGTTGTTACTATTGTGCCTGTGCTGCTCAGGTCTCCAGTCCCAATCTGTGCTTGGCACTGAAAATCAACACTATCTTGGTCCAGCAGTTCATCGCACTGAAAAACTATATTTGGCATATCTTCAGTTCTTGGATGACTGAAACTTGCATGTCCTCTTAGCCTGAAAATCATGTCGAGTTATTGGGCCATGATGGGGACAAATCGCACGAAGGTGTCTGCACTGCACGGGCAGGCGTCTAGGCAAATGATCAGTTGATTGCATTGCCGTCCGGTCAATGGTGCTTATCAGTGGGTACTTTGTCCTTATCGCTCTGCAGTAAGTACTGGCAAACAGGGGAAGCACCATATCATCACGGTAGATATCGATCAGCTTATGGAATTCTTCTGCCTCGCGATGTGTTATGTGCTTTAACACTGCTTTTACTGAACCAAGACAATGATCTCGGGTGAACTGATGAAGTGATGAGTGAGAGCATCTCCACTCGTCTCCACGAACAGGCCCCGGCTTGCCATTTTTTCATTCGAATGGCGAAAAATGGTCCAGCCGTGTCCCCCGGCTTGCCATTTTTTCATTCGAATGGCGAAAAATGGCCCAGCCGTGTCCCCCGGTTCCTCGTTTTTCGCCGGATTTGAACTTTCATCCATCCGGCGAGCCCCACGCCAACCCCGGCCTACCGGGGAGCGCTCGGGGACTCCGGACGAAACGAAAGTACGCGAAACGCCGAGATATTTCTCCCGCGCTTTTCGCTTCGTCTTCGCCGCAGTGGTGGACCCGACCGGTCAGTGACACACGCATCGTCTTCCGCGCGCACTAAAAGCCTGCCGCCGGTCAGCTCGCCGCGGACGCGTCGCATTCCACGCGTCATTTAATCGACGGCACCAGCCGCGCCTATATACCCCGCTCCGCTCGCCGCGACGCGTATCCCCGCTCCACTCTCCCGATCCATGGCGTTCAACGACGAAGACGGCGCATCAAACAACGGCTTCCCCCGCCGGTTGCTCCACGCGTGGGAGGGGCACCTCCTCCACCAGGCGGGGCACCCCTGCCCGCCGGACACGAGGCCTCCCGGCGGCGGGTGGCGGCTAAGTGCTAGCGGCGTACCAATCCCGCCGCCGCCCCGGGGCCGCCCTCGACGTCGCCATCGAGGAGGCTCGGATGACGATGACGGACGAAGAGCGCGCCGACCCGCGCCAGGACCCCGACAACTACACGAGGTGGAACTCGTTCTTCCTCCAGCGGTGGGAGCGGGAGCTGGCATCCTACGACGGCCCGCCGCCTCCGCCTCCCCGCAACAACGCCGCGGTTCACCGATGTTGGTGGAGCGCGCCGAACAGGACGCCGGAGAACGTCCTCGAGCAAATCGAGGGCGGCAACTTCCCGGTGCTGACGATGCCCCCTCCATCGAGGGCATCGGCCAGCCGCCGCCGGGGAAACAGCTGGCAGCCACGGCGCATGGCCGCCAGCTCGTCGTCTTCCGGATCGGCGTCGAGGTCGCTCTCTGTGTCGGCGCCATCCTTGGCGCCGGTGAAAAAGGAGGCGGCTTCCCCGCAGAGCAACCGCGCGCGCGGCGGCGGCGTCGTCATCCGCGAGCCCTCGACGACACAAGGACGGCTCCGCCCCAAGCGTGAAGACGACACCTCCGGCGAGCGGAAGCGCAAGCCGGCGAAGGTGAAGGTGGAGGAGGCCGAAAGCGCCGAGGACGCCGCCATCCTCGAGGCCGTCATCGCGAGGTCCCTCCATGACCTGGTGCCCGCCGACAACACCCTCCCCAAGGACGCCGCACTGGAGTGGTCGAGGCGCGACTGGGAGCGCCAGGAGGCGGAGCAGCAGCGGCGGCTGCTGGATCTGGCCGCCGCGCGTCAACTCGCCGCTCGCGCCGCCGCACCAACCGCCGACAACACCCTCCTCGAGGACGTCGCTCGCTACCGCCGGCCTGCGACTCCTCCATCCGGCGTCGCCGTCCTTGTCATCGACCTCGAAGCCTCCGACGACGACTGGTACAAGCCATCGCCATCCCCGCCTCGCACCAGTGGCCGGTGGGGAGATGCCGGCCAAGGCAGCAGCCAGGAGGCTTCGGCGCCACCGCAGTTCGACGACGACGGCTCCGACGATGATGGCGGCGACGGCTACATGGACTACACGGTGTTCTACCTCCATTTGGGCATGTAGAGCGCCATGTTTTAATATTTACAGTTGTATTCCCCTAGCCGAATTCGAAATATAGTCGAATTCGGCCTCTATGTATGAACTTTGCCCTCTAAATAGTAAATATCATTAAATTTAGTCTAAATTCGCCCGTTTTAAGCCGTAGTTTGTCAAGTTTTTGTTTTTCAAATTTAGATCGCCGTCTTGGCCTGAGCACGCGGCTGGGAAACTACTCCTCCCCACGCCAAATTTACGTCCAATCCGGACGTAAATTTCCCCGAATTTCGGCGTGGGGAGGGCATACGAGTGGAGATGCTCTGAGCGCCAATATCTCAGATAGGACAGCATAAGAGCATGTCTAAGAGCCTTCAGAAATTGTGATTTTGAAGGCCCAAAACAGCCGGCGCAGATCAGAGCTTTCAAACCAACCCTCAAAACATTCTGTTTTGAGGGTTGGTTTGAGGGCTCTGATCCGCGCCCCAGCCTTCAAACCCTCAAAACTGGAAAGCAACATAATCACTTCAAATTTGCAAATAATCATCATCACAAACATGAAACAAACTTGCAAATCATCATCATCACATAGTAAAATCCCATGGAAATCGTAGCAAAATATACAACATGCAAATGATCATCATCACATAGTCATCGGAGACATCATTTGCCAAACATAAAACATACGAAAACCTTCAAGCATCGGTGAAGTTGACCACACCTCCATCACCTCCACCAATCATCGGAGACTCACCTCGGAGAGTAGACGATGCACCACGCAGTAGCCTCTTCCTCTCGGCAATATTCTCCTTGTACTCCTTCCACCACTCCAATTGCTCTTCATCCATGTCCTTTTTAGACATCATCATGTGCTCCTTCTCCTCGGCCATGAGCTCCTTCCATGCTTTTGCTTCCTTGAGCTTGATCATCCTCTCCTCCAAGTCGGCCTTGCGCTTGGCATCTTCTCTCCTTGCTTCCAATTGTGCAAGTTTCACCTCTTTCTTTCTCTCGGTGTTAATAAGCTTCGCCTCCAATGCCTTCGCCGCCAATGCCTCCTTTGACTTGATCATTTGATCAATCTTTTCCTTCAAGCTTGATGCCTCCGCTTCCAACTTCATCCTCTCTTTTGCCTTCTTGGTTCCCTCGGGCTTGTCACGGTTTCTTCCTTCTTCATCACTATCATCCATTTTGAGCATATCCGATTTCTTCGGTGCACTCTCTTGATCCCTCAATTTCCATTTGTCAAGATGTTGGAGCAATACCCAACAATGCTTGAATGGGAAGGATTTGCCCTTGGAACCGGCCATGTCCTTGTACCTCAAGTCGGTATATTTCTCCTAAGACATGAACCAACAAGTAAATATAGCATGACCCAACAAGTAAATATAGCATGAACCAACAAGTAAATAAAGCATGATATTTGTACTCACATAATCACTCTCAACACAACCACTTGGGGGTTGATCCCTCACTTGATCCATAGCCGCACTCCAACGAGCACAAGCGGACATTTCGTCGAGCACGTCGGTGGCGGTGGCGGTTGGCGGCGTTGGACCGGGCGTGCTCGCCGGTGGCGGTGGCGGTGGCGGGTCCGCCCCCTTCTTCCGCCTTGCGAGCTGCTTCCCCTTGCGCGCGGGAGCCGGCTTGGGGGCGGGGGGCGCGGCCGGTTTCGCCGGCTTCCCGGCCGGTTTGGCCTTCTTGGGGGCGGGGATGGGGGCGAGCGGCGCGGAGGGGGTCGCCGGCAGGAGGGTGGGTGCCCGCCCACCTCTGTTTTTGCCCGACGTGGGTCGCGGCGAGCATCGCCGCCACCGCGGCATCGGTCGAGGCGCGGGGTGGGGCCGGGGGGGGGGGCAGGCGCGGGCGCGTTGGGGGCGGGGACGGCGGTGGGCGGCGCGGAGAGGGTCACCGGGGGCTGGCCTGCCTCCATGGCCGGCTGCGGGCACGGCAGCGGGCGCCGCCGGCGCGGACGGAAGGGGGCGGGGGCGGGAGCAGTGGGGAAAAATCCCTCGCGCGCATGGGGTTTGACCGGGTGAGGGCTCGACTTGGAAATTTGCTACGAACCCTCACTGCCGTGGAGTTGGGGTCCAAGTTGAGGGTTCGGCCCGCAATTTTTTTTGAGGGTTTACGAGCTTTGAGGGCTCGATCGCGCGCCGTTTTTGCCTCAACCCTCAAACTGGCAGTTATTTTGAGGGTTTGACCAGTTTGAGGGTTCTGTTAGACATGCTCTAATAACCCTCGCTGCATCGTGCTAAATGCCGTCGGAGTTGGATCGTTCAGGTGAAATCGATTCTCTCAAGTCCAAACAGCTCACTGGACGAGATAATGGGAATGATGGGGATGTTAGATGTATATATCTGTATATTGTAGTTTCCCCATATGTTAGGTGATACGTCTCCGACGTATCGATAATTTCTTATGTTCTATGCCTTATTATTGATGATACCTACATGTTTTATGCACACTTTATGTCATATTCGTGCATTTTCTGGAACTAACCTATTAACAAGATGCCGAAGTGCCGATTCTGTCGTTTTCTGCTGTTTTTGGTTTCGAAATCCTAGTAACGAAATATTCTCGAATTGGACGAAACAAAGACCCGGGGGCCTATTTCGCCACGAACCTTCCGAGAAGACCGAAGAGCATACGAAGTGGGGCCACGAGGTGGCCAAACCACAAGGCGGCGCGGCCAAGGGGGGCCCACGCCGCCCGTGGTGTGGGCCCCTCGTCGCGCCCCCGACTCGCCCTTCCGCCTACTTAAAGCCTCCGTCGCGAAACCCCCGAGGCGAAAAACCACGATACGGAAAACCCTATCGAGACGCCGCCGCCGCCAATCTCATCTCGGGGGATTCCGGAGATCTCCTCCGGCACCCTGCCGGAGAGGGGATTCATCTCCCGGAGGACTCTACGCCGCCATGGTCGCCTCCGGAGTGATGAGTGAGTAGTTCACCCCTGGACTATGGGTCCATAGCGGTAGCTAGATGGTTGTCTTCTCCTCATTGTGCTTCATTGTTGGATCTTGTGAGCTGCCTAACATGATCAAGATCATCTATCCGTAATACTCTATGTTGTGTTTGTCGGGATCCGATGGATAGAGAATACCATGTTATGTTAATTATCAAGTTATTACATATGTGTTGTTTATGATCTTGCATGCTCTCCGTTATTAGTAGAGGCTCGGCCAAGTTTTTGCTCTTAACTCCAAGAGGGAGTATTTATGCTCGATAGTGGGTTCATGCCCGTATTGACACCCGGGACGAGTGACGGAAAGTTCTAAGGTTGTGTTGTGCTGTTGCCACTAGGGATAAAACATTGGTGCTATGTCCGAGGATGTAGTTGTTGATTACATTACGCACCATACTTAATGCAATTGTCTGTTGCTTTGCAAATTAATACTGGAAGGGGTTCGGACGATAACCTGAAGGTGGACTTTTTAGGCATAGATGCAGTTGGATGGCGGTCTATGTACTTTGTCGTAATGCCCAATTAAATCTCACTATACTTATCATGACATGTATGTGCATTGTTATGCCCTCTCTATTTGTCAATTGCCCGACCGTAATTTGTTCACCCAACATGCTTTTATCTTATGGGAGAGACACCTCTAGTGAACTGTGGACCCCGGTCCATTCTTTTAATACTGAAATACAAATCTGTCGCAATACTTGTTTTATCGTTTTCTCTCGCAAACAATCATCTTCCACACAATACGGTTAATCCTTTGTTACAAGCAAGCCGGTGAGATTGACAACCTCACTGTTTCGTTGGGGCAAAGTACTTTGGTTGTGTTGTGCAGGTTCCACGTTGGCGCCGGAATCCCTGGTGTTGCGCCGCACTACATCCCGCCGCCTTCAACCTTCAACGTGCTTCTTGGCTCCTCCTGGTTCGATAAACCTTGGTTTCTTTCTGAGGGAAAACTTGCTGCTGTGCGCATCATACCTTCCTCTTGGGGTTGCCCAACGAACGTGTGAAATACACGCCATCAAGCTCCCGTAGACATCAAGCACTTTTCTGGCGCCGTTGCCGGGGAGGAAAGGTAAAAGGCACTCATACTCCGGTTCCGGTGTAACGTACTTTTCCGGCGCCATTGTGTTTGTGCTCGAAGCTATTTCCTTTAGATCCTGCAATTGCATCTTTTTGTTTCTTGTTTACACTAGTTTGGCATAATGGACAACAATGAGCTTCTTATTCTATTTCCTGATTTAAAACATGGATTGTTTGATGCGAAAATTTAAAAAACCTATGGAATCTTATTTGCATGCTGGTAGTAATATTAGTATGAATGCTTTGAACACCATTGTTGATAATAATGTAGAAAGTTCTAAGCTTGGGGAAGCTGGTTTTCATGATCTTTTTAGTCCCCCAAGCATTGAGGAGAAAATTTTCTTTGATGATACTTTGCCTCCTATTTATGATGATTATAATAGTGGTCTTTTGGTACAACCTACTATGGAGAGTAAATTTTATTGTGATCATACTATGCCTCCTACACTTGATGAGAATAATAATGATAACTACTTTGTTGAAATTGCTCCCGCTATTACTAATAAAATTGATTATGCTTATGTTGAGAGTAATAATTTTATGCATGAGACTCATGATAAGAATGTTTTATGTGATAGTTATATTGTTGAGTTTGCTCATGATGCTACTGAAAGTTATTATGAGAGAGGAAAATATGGTTGTAGAAATTTTCATGTTACTAAAACACCTCTCTATGTGCTGAAATTTTTGAAGCTACACTTGTTTTATCTTCCTATGCTTGTTACTTTGCTCTTCATGAACTTGTTTATTTACAAGATTCCTATGCATAGGAAGCATGTTAGACTTAAATGTGTTTTGAATTTGCCTCTTGATGCTCTCTTTTGCTTCAAATACTATCTCTTGCGAGTGCATCATTAAAACTGCTGAGCCCATCTTAATGGCTATAAAGAAAGCACTTCTTGGGAGATAACCCATGTGTTTATTTTACTACAGTACCTTTGTTTTAAATTTGTGTCTTGGAAGTTGTTTACTACTGTAGCAACCTCTCCTTATCTTAGTTTTGAGTTTTGTTGTGCCAAGTAAAGTCTTTAATAGTAAAGTAAGTACTAGATTTGGATTACTGCGCAGTTCCAGATTTCTTTGCTGTCACGAATCTGGGTCTACCTCCCTGTAGGTAGCTCAGAAAATTAAGCCAATTTACGTGCATGATCCTCAGATATGTACGCAACTTTCATTCAATTTGGGCATTTTCATTTGAGCAAGTCTGGTGGCCTAATAAAATCCATCTTTACGGATCTGTTCTGTTTTGACAGATTCTCGCCTTTTATTTCGCATTGCCTCTTTGCTATGTTGGATGAATTTCTTTGATCCATTAATGTCCAGTAGCTTTATGCAATGTCCAGAAGTGTTAAGAATGATTGTGTCACCTCTGAACATGTTAATTTTTATTGTCCACTAACCCTCTAATGAGTTTGTTTCGAGTTTGGTGTGGAGGAAGTTTTCAAGGATCAAGAGAGGAGTATGATGCAATATTATCAAGGAGAGTGAAAGCTCTAAGCTTGGGGATGCCCCGGTGGTTCACCCCTGCATATTCTAAGAAGACTTAAGCGTCTAAGCTTGGGGATGCCCAAGGCATCCCCTTCTTAATCGACAACATTATCAGGTTCCTCCCCTGAAACTATATTTTTATTCCGTCACATCTTATGTACTTTGCTTGGAGCGTCGGTTTGTTTTTGTTTTTTGTTTTGTTTGAATAAAATGGATCCTAGCATTCACTTTATGGGAGAGAGACACGCTCCGCTGTAGCATATGGACAAGTATGTCCTTAGGCTTTACTCATAGTATTCATGGCGAAGTTTCTTCTTCGTTAAATTGTTATATGGTTGGAATTGGAAAATGCTACATGTAGTAACTCTAAAATGTCTTGGATAATTTGATACTTGGCAATTGTTGTGCTCATGTTTAAGCTCTTGCATCATATACTTTGCACCCATTAATGAAGAAATACTTAGAGCTTGCTAATTTGGTTTGCATATTTGGTTTCTCTAGAGTCTAGATAATATCTAGTATTGAGTTTTGAACAACAAGGAAGACGGTGTGGAGTCTTATAATGTTTACAATATGTCTTTTATGTGAGTTTTTCTGCACCGTTCATCCTTGTGTTTGTTTCAAATAACCTTGCTAGCCTAAACCTTGTATCGAGAGGGAATACTTCTCATGCATCCAAAATCCTTGAGCCAACCACTATGCCATTTGTGTCCACCATACCTACCTACTACATGGTATTTATCCGCCATTCCAAAGTAAATTGCTTGAGTGCTACCTTTAAAATTCCATCATTCGCCTTTGCAATATATAGCTCATGGGACAAATAGCTTAAAAACTATTGTGGTATCGAATATGTACTTATGCACTTTATCTCTTATTAAGTTGCTTGTTGTGCGATAACCATGTTTCTGGGACGCCATCAACTATTCTTTGTTGAATATCATGTGAGTTGCTATGCATGTCCGTCTTGTCCGAAGTAAGAGAGATCTACCACCTTAATGGTTGGAGCATGCATATTGTTAGAGAAGAACATTGGGCCGCTAACTAAAGCCATGATTCATGGTGGAAGTTTCAGTTTTGGACACATATCCTCAATCTCATATGAGAATAATAATTGTTGCCACATGCTTATGCATTAAAGAGGAGTCCATTATCTCGTTGTCCATGTTGTCCCGGTATGGATGTCTAAGTTGAGAATAATCAAAAGCGAGAAATCCATAATGCGAGCTTTCTCCTTAGACCTTTGTACAGGCGGCATGGAGGTACCCCATTGTGACACTTGGTTAAAACATGTGCATTGCAAAGATCCGGTAGTCCAAGCTTATTAGGACAAGGTGCGGGCACTATTAGTATACTATGCATGAGACTTGCAACTTGTAAGATATAATTTTCATAACTCATATGCTTTATTACTACCGTTGACAAAATTGTTTCATGTTTTCAAAATAAAAGCTCTAGCACAAATATAGCAATCGATGCTTTCCTCTTTGAAGGACCATTCTTTTACTTTTATGTTGAGTCAGTTCACCTATCTCTCTCCACCTCAAGAAGCGAACACTTGTGTGAACTATGCATTGATTCCTACATACTTGCATATTGTACTTGTTATATTACTCTATGTTGACAATTATCCATGAGATATACATGTTACAAGTTGAAAGCAACCGCTGAAACTTAATCTTCCTTTGTGTTGCTTCAATACCTTTACTTTGATTTATTGCTTTATGATTTAACTCTTATGCAAGACTTATTAATACTTGTCTTGAAGTACTATTCATGAAAAGTCTTTGCTTTATGATTCACTTGTTTACTCATGTCATTACCATTGTTTTTGATCGCTGCATCCACTACATATGTTTACAAATAGTATGATCAAGGTTATGATGGCATGTCACTTCGGAAATTATCTTTGTTATCGTTTTACCTCGCTCGGGACGAGCGTAACTAAGCTTGGGGATGCTTGATACGTCTCCGACGTATCGATAATTTCTTATGTTCTATGCCTTATTATTGATGATACCTACATGTTTTATGCACACTTTATGTCATATTCGTGCATTTTCCGGAACTAACCTATTAACAAGATGCCGAAGTGCCGCTTCGTTGTTTTCGCTGTTTTGGTTTCGTAAATCCTAGTAACGAAATATTCTCGGAATTGGACGAAACAAAGACCCAGGGGCCTATTTCGCCACGAACCTTCCGGAAGACCGAAGAGCATACGAAGTGGGGCCATGAGGTGGCCAAACCACAAGGCGGCGCGGCCAAGGGGGGCCCGCGCCGCCCGTGGTGTGGGCCCCTCGTCGGCCCCCGACTCGCCCTTCCGCCTACTTAAAGCCTCCGTCGCGAACCCCCTGAGGCGAAAAACCACGATACGGAAAACCTTACTGAGACGCCGCCGCCCCCAATCCCATCTCGGGGGATTCTGGAGATCTCCTCCGGCACCCTGCCGGAGAGGGGATTCATCTCCCGGAGGACTCTACGCCGCCATGGTCTCCTCCGGAGTGATGAGTGAGTAGTTCACCCCTGGACTATGGGTCCATAGCAGTAGCTAGATGGTTGTCTTCTCCTCATTGTGCTTCATTGTTGGATTTTGTGAGCTGCCTAACATGATCAAGATCATCTATCTGTAATACTCTATGTTGTGTTTGTCGGGATCCGATGGATAGAGAATACCATGTTATGTTAATTATCAAGTTATTACATATGTGTTGTTTATGATCTTGCATGCTCTCCGTTATTAGTAGAGGCTCGGCCAAGTTTTTGCTCTTAACTCCAAGAGGGAGTATTTATGCTCGATAGTGGGTTCATGCCCGCATTGACACCAGGACGATGACGTGAAAGTTCTAAGGTTGTGTTGTGCTGTTGCCACTAGGGATAAAACATTGGCGCTATGTCCGAGGATGTAGTTGTTGATTACATTACGCACCATACTTAATGCAATTGTCCGTTGCTTTGCAACTTAATACCGGAAGGGGTTCGGACGATAACCTCGAAGGTGGACTTTTTAGGCATAGATGCGGTTGGATGGCGGTCTATGTACTTTGTCGTAATGCCCAATTAAATCTCACTATACTTATCATGACATGTATGTGCATTGGTATGCCCTCTCTATTTGTCAATTGCCCGACCGTAATTTGTTCACCCAACATGCTTTTATCTTATGGGAGAGACACCTCTAGTGAACCGTGGACCCCGGTCCATTCTTTTAATACTCGAAATACAAATCTGCTGCAATACTTGTTTTATCGTTTTCTCTGCAAACAATCATCTTCCAAACAATACGGTTAATCCTTTGTTACGAGCAAGCCGGTGAGATTGACAACCTCACTCGTTTCGTTGGGGCAAAGTACTTTGGTTGTGTTGTGCGAGTTCCACGTTGGCGCCGGAATCCCCGGTGTTGCGCCGCACTACATCCCGCCGCCTTCAACCTTCAACGTGCTTCTTGGCTCCTCCTGGTTCGATAAACCTTGGTTTCTTTCTGAGGGAAAACTTGCTGCTGTGCGCATCATACCTTCCTCTTGGGGTTGCCCAACGAACGTGTGAAATACACGCCATCATTAGGGGGCTTCCTGCATATTTGCACCTGTACATGTACTATATAGTGAGGCCTTTGGCCCCCTGGTAATACAACAAGCATATTGCCCTAACATGGTATCAGAGCCAGGTTTGGTCCTCTAGTTTCCCGGCCGACGTTGCTTGTTCGTCGTTGCCGCTCCTCTTTTCTCCTCGTCACAACCGTCACCTCGCCCCGGTCGATCTGGCCGCTGTTTGTCGTCTTCGACGTTCTCTCTATGGTCACAAACAGGCCCCTCGTGCCTGGTTTGAGCGTTTCGCCTCTGTGGTGACTGCTGCTGGTTTCTCTCCTAGTTTTCATGATCCAGCACTTTTCGTTCACACTTCTTCTCGTCGACGCACTCTTCTTCTTCTCTATGTTGATGATATGATCATTACTGGTGATGATCCTGAGTATATTGCCTTTGTCAAGGCTCGTCTTCAAGATCAGTTTCTTATGACTGATCTTGGTCCTCTTCGCTATTTTCTTGGCATTGAGGTTTCTTCCACTTCTGATGGCTTTTCTATCTCTCAGGAAAAGTATATTCAGGATCTTCTTGCCCGTGCTGCTCTTGGTGATGAGCGCACGGTTGATACTCCTATGGAGATTAATGTTAAGCTTCGTCCTACTGATGGTGATCCTCTTCCTGATCCCACTCGTTACCGCCATCTTGTTGGGAGTCTTGTTTATCTTGCAGTCACTCGTCCTGATATTTCTTATCATGTTCATATTCCGAGTCAGTTTGTCTCAGCTTCTACCACTGTTCACTGCAGTCATCTCCTCCGTGTTCTTCGTTATCTTTGTGGCACGATCACTCATCGCCTTTTCTTTCCCCGTTCCAGTTCTCTCCAGCTCCAGTGCTACTCGGATGCTACATGGGCGAGTGATCCTACGGATCGTCGTTCACTTTCTGCTTACTATGTGTTTCTTGGTGGTTCGCTTGTTGCTTGGAAGACGAATAAACAGGTAGCAGTTTCACGTTCGAGTGTTGAAGCTGAGTTGCGGGCTATGGCCTTGTTGATTGCTGAGGTGACCTGGTTACGGTGGTTGCTTGCAGATTTTGGGGTCTCTATTACAACACCCACTCCACTTTTGTCTGACAGTACAGGTGCTATCAGTATTGCACGTGATCCGGTCAAGCATGAGCTGACCAAGCATATTGGTGTTGATGCTTTTTATACACGTGCTCAGGTGCAGGATGAGGTTTTGTTGCTGTTCATTATGTGCCTTCAGATTTGCAGTTAGCGGATTTCTTTACGAAGGCCCAGACTCGAGCGCAGCATGACTTCTTACTCTCCAAACTCTGTGTTGTGGATCAACCATGAGTTTGGGGAGGGGGGGGGGGGGGGGGGGTTAGATGTATATATCTGTATATTGTAGTTTCCTCATATGTTAGGGGGCTTCCTGCATATTTGACCTGTACATGTACTATATATTATGGCCTTTGGCCCCCTGGTAATACAACAAGCATATTGCCCTAACAGGGGACACAGTGGAGATGCGCACGTGCACGTTGGTTGATTAGTGGTTCATGGGACACAAAAATCAGGGCGATATCATGTTCTCTTCCGTTAACATGTGAAGTGCAAAAGTGTTGGAACGACTGAACCTCAATGCTTCAGATTGGAGAGTAGGCAATGCAACCATTGGTTTTGTTTTCAGTTAGTAGTAGTTGTGCTATGGTAGCTTATACACCTAATTGTTGTTTAAACAGGCTGACATACATGTCCATCTATGACAATGCAGTAAGCACATATTCTGAATTTCAGAACTGCTGCGGAGTTACTCTATATACAATTGTCTTGGTATCATGCTTGTCTGATTAACTACAGTCGCAGATTCATGCAAGAGACTGTTGTCCCCAAGTTCAGTACAAGCTAGTGCACGGGTATTCGATTCACGACAGGACAAGTTACCTGCACATCTCTGAAATATATGTAGTGAAACCCCATCCTGATAGCATGCAGTGCTGTGATCTTTGCTCTCTTTGTGTATGTCTTTGCTTGCGTGCATATCTCGGACATACTGTTGAAGCGATGAGTGAGCGCCGATATCTCGGATAGGAGGGTATGATAACCCTTGCTGCACCGTGCTAAATGCCGTCGGAATTGGATCGTCAGGCGAAATCGATTCTCAACTAATCTCTCACGTTCAAATAGCTCACTGAACGAGTTAATGCGAATGATGCACCGCGGAGACGCGCACGTGTTCGTTGGTTGATTATTCGTTCATCCGTTCATGGGACAAAAATCAGGGGATATCATGTTCTTTTCCGTTAACATGTAAACTGCAAACTTTTAGCAATGACTGAAAGTTAACGCTTCAGATCAGACAGTAGCCATCCCTCGGTTTTATTTTCAGTTGGTAGTGGTTGTACTATGCTAGTTTATGCATCTAATTGTTGTTTAAGCAAGTTCGCATGCATGTCCATCTGAAAATGCAATGAGCACGTATCCTGAAGTTTAGAACTGCTGTAGCATTGCTCTGTGTACGATTATCTTGGTATCATGCTTGTCTGATTTGCTACAGTCGCGGATTCCTGTAAGAGACTGTTATCACCCAAGTTCAGTACATGCTGGTGCATATGTATTTGATTCAGGACTGAACAAGTTATAAACTGCACATCTCTGAGGAAATGTAGCGAAAACCCATCAGTGTACGTCATGTTTGCTTGCATATCTGAACTAGTTAAACTGAACCATACAAACTCTAAAAGTCAGCAACATGACCATTTGAAAAATATAAGTAATTGTACCCCAGTACCGTACCCTTACGTCCAGGTTTCATGAAAGAAGCTCAAAGCCACAGTACTAGCTCAGGTTTTGTAGAAGGACTAATGGCTCCTTTGATTCAAAGGGATCGTGTAGGATACTTATGATTTCTTTCGTACAAAAGTCGTTTGCTCAAAGAATTTGAAATTACTTCAAAGGATTCCTCTGCACTATATTTTTAGGAAAATTTCCATCCACTCCAACCTTTTTTTACAATTCTTTCAGGTTTTCTCTACAATCAAACAACGAATGATCTAAAATCTTCTAGTTTTCTAATCCTTTAAGAATCAACATGACATACCACTCCAGTCCTATGGTTTTTCTATTCCTAAGTTTGAGAATCCTGTGGATGCTGGATGAAGCGCTAAATAAGCATACTAGCATCTCAGCCTTTAAGTTAAAGGTTATAGAATCACGATGAACCGGACATTCACGTTTTAGTCTACATCCTCTTAAACCATGACCTTCACATTTCACTAAGCTTTCCATTGAGTTGCTAGCTTCATCTCCATACTACTAGTAACTATAGATTGATGATTCTTGTCACTGGCCAATAGTTTAAGTGTTAATATAGTCGTAACCAAATCAACCATATATGCCAAACGTTAGCCCAATTATATATTATGCTGAAAATAGAAGTAAAAACTTAAAATTCGCAAATAGAAATATAAGACATGGCCAGCAGTACTTAAATGTTGATCCATTGGGAACCGTCAAAATCTTTTGCTCTTAATGAATTGGACATGTCCAAAAGTTACTCAAACATGAAAGTGCAAACATTATTTTTCCTGAGCATATCATTAGCATCATTTGCATTTCATATATTTGATGCACATTTCTTGAATAAGTTGTCAAAATGGGACATCAGAGTGTACGGGGTGCCTCGAGCAACGTGCTTGTCAAGTTAGTACTAGTTAGTATGGGTGTACGACGGAATTATACCGATGACCACCGTAATGTACGCTAGAATTGACATTTTTTTAGTAGGTTGGGCCACCTTGGAAGGGTGTGGCTCATCCTGCATTGGGAGAGCATTGAAGGGTTTGAGCATGGATCCCGGGCCAAACGAGGCTTCATAGGAGCAAAGTCAAGGTCCGAGACAACATCAGTCCAAGTTGATCGAGCCTCCTTGGAACGAAACCGGAGTTCTGGAGCAAGGCTGGAAGCTCTAGCTTTTTTAATCTTGCATTGAATGAGATTTTTTTGGTTGCATGTAAGATCTTTGTTCCTCTAGGTGCGCAGTTCCTAGGAAGTCATGATGGACTGGGCCAAGTCTAGAGCCACCTTCTTTATTTTATTTTGGTCACCCGCATCATCTTCAATCAGCCAAAACAGAAACATGTTGAGTGTGTTTGGTTATACTGCGTGTAAAAGGAGGCTTACACATTGTATGTTTATCTTAAATCCTTCTAACTATACAATGGGTTCAGTTCATGATAAGAGTTGCATGATATATTGTGATTCCATCCCAACTGTTGGTTTCCTAGTTTGTTTGACTGTTTAAAGTTTGATTTCATGTTCATGTTTAGATATTATTATAGACGGATGTTGTTAAATTTGCTGCACATGGTCGACCGTTTGAAATTCTCTTTTAGGAGTAGCTTCATCTCTCTGTTTCGCATAACTTTCATGTTGTAAGTTTTTTATTTTGACATTCACCAACGAGTAGATCTACATCTTAGTACTATATATTAGGAAAATATAGATCTTCTATGAATGTTAAAACGGAAAACATACACCATAGAAGTAATGTGAAACGACAATATGAAGCTACTCGTCAAGGAATTTTAAACAACCGACCGTGTGGCGATGAATAGAAAAAAATTATGTAAAAAGACTCCAAACATAAACACAAAATTGAACTATAAAAGTGAACAAAACTAGATTCGATTGCGGGAACGGAATCACAATGTTTATGCGCATCTTCTTTGTATAAATCTTATCTAGAATCGATGCTCCATTATATGATAGAAGGGATTAACTTAAAATATATTAGATAAACACGACATGTGCAAAGGTTTATGTATCTGTACACAAACTACCATGGGAGGGCCTTTTGCGATTGCCAAAAGTTGGCCCCGGAAAAACCATCGTTTTGGGCGTTCCTCCTCGTGCATGTTATTGGCTAGTTTAAGATGTGTGTTGTGCAAACATTCCTTTTTGCACAATCAACCAAGCTGGCAAAATTTTGACTCCCAAGGGCCTATTTAATATTTTGTGGACAATCAATTGCCTTGAGTGAATGAGCTCCATCTTCGTTTTGGGTTTATATAGGGAAGGTGTCCATGACACATGACCAAGACCACTCTTCATGGTCGTCGGTGAGAGGGGTACATTGGTAAAACTTTGTCCACTAGTTTAGGAGGGATATGGAGGTGAGAGAGGATGTGCCGTGATCCATGGTGGACTAGCCCAACTATGACTCCACCTAATGGGCATCATGTTTGACCTTGTGTTTTCCTATTGTATTCATATTTGACCCTGTATTTCATCTCTTTTCTTTATCTTTGATGTATTTAAAGGAAATATGCCCTAGATGCGAAAGTTGTATGATTCATATTTCCTGATTCATAATTAAGTTTATAATTCTGTGCTACAGTTGTATTGGTTCCATATATGTGTGATATTAGACGAAAACCTAATTACATGTGTGGAATTATGAATCCAAATAGATATCCCTAGTCTCGCCTCTAATACTAGTTTGTATATTATTAATGGTCTTATTTTCTTGACTATGGGAAATATTAAAGTGTTACAAGGTTACCGTTTATATATGAGAGCAACAATGTTGGGGAAACAACGGTGTTAGATAAACCCTGAATTGTATCGTGAAACACATCGTCAATGTTATTATCGGTAGTTTCTGAAGACAAATATTACCGTTTACTAAGATTCATTTAACCATGGGATAAGTGTAGACCTGAATACCAATGGTTACTATGGGATCACCGAACGTTATCTCCTAACTACGTAACTATAAAAGTATCCATCATACATACGAAGAAAGTATGTCATAGTTGTACATTATATCGAGATTGAGAATTACTACTCCGCTAATGGAGAGATACTTAGGGAACACTTGTGTATTATTATATTCTTCATCGTCTAACCGGACACGTGACTTAGTTGGTAAATCACAGAAACATCGATAATACAGAACTAGTAAAATAGTACATGCCGGGTAACAAAGATAACATAATAGTTTCACCTCGAGTTATGTGAACTATCGAGAAATGATACGACATGTATCTGAAAGTAATACAAAAGTTTCACACGATAAATATATTTGTGTTATGTGTGGGAATCTTTACGGTTATCAGCTGCTCGACACCGATCATCATGGTGAATGGTGTTCCTAATATGTATGCATATATCCAAACACGTAGGGTCACACACTTAAAGGTTTAGCGACATTTCGAATGTGACTGCGAATGAAGATATGTAAGAAGAGGTTGTGAGAGTAGTCGAAGATTCTTGGAATATTTCAGAGGTGTCTAGAATACGACCAAGGGTGTTCGAAATGCTTGGCAATTATGGAAGGATCTAGAAACATCCAAGAAGGTCCCAAATATTTCGTGGAAGGTTCGGAAGGGCCCGGAAGGTCAAAACCCAGAGGAGAACCATGGGGCCCACCCGGCTGACGCATTGATACGTCTCAAACGTATCTATAATTTTTGATGCTTCATGCTTGTTTTACACAAATTTATATATGTTTTGTTCATACTTCATTGCACTTTTATACATTTTTCAGCACTAACCTATTAACAAGATGCCACAGTGCATGTTCCCTGTTTTCTATTGTTTTGTATTTCAGAAAAGTTGTGCATGAAATATTCTCGGAATTGGACAAAACAAAAGGCGAAATCAATATTTTTCCATAACAAAGACAGAGTCCACAGGGGAGTCGAATGGGGGAAGCAGGGCGGCCAGGCCAGCCCTAGTGTTTGATGAAAATTTGGCATTGTTATATACATATATTCATGTGCGCAGAATATCAAAGCAAAGGAGAAAACAGTGGGAATCGTAGACATGTACAAAAAAAAGGAGTAGAAGCATTTTTGTCCAGATGCATGGAAAACGTATACACGTAACGGCCCAGAGTTTGCAAGCCATGATTATTTGATTTCAGTGGTACCCATCATAAGTGCACATAGGCAGATCAATTGGTTCTGGGATTACTCAGTAGTATGTATGTACATGTGCTGGCTGGCACGTGCACGCGGCCAAACCTGAACTGCGAACTGCCTCCAGCTTTATCGTTCAGTTTGGACGGATAAATATCAGCGCCGAGTATTTTGAATGAGTTTGGCCGAGCGCTCCGGACGGGTAGTTCAGCGACGGGGCGGTGTTGTATTCTGAGAAGACTGGCCACCACAGATTGCTATGAAAAGGACTCGGCCGGCAGCAAGTTCATTTCACCTACGATATTCATCACCACTTCGATTAGATCAACTCCTATTCCATCCACCAATTCATCCATCTACTCACCGACACCAGTTCAACTACCATAAATCCACTCGCAGGGAGGAGCAGTTTTCTCTTCTTGGCTTCAGGGCGATGGAGCAAGGAAAATATGGTTTTATGTGTCGCCGGCGATGGCACACGAGGCCTCGAACTATACAGGATCTATGACGGGTGTTCGTTGTCCCCGATCACGGCATTATGCCTACATGTTTTACGTGTTGCCCGCGATGACACATGAGGCTTCGAGCTGTGCAGATTGCCTCCGATTCATGGCATAATTGCGCCTACCTGTCAAGATTATTAAAAAGGGAATGGATGAGGGAGAAAAGATAAATAGGTGGATCGGTGGAGATTTTTTAATACAGGTGCAGGTGTTCCATTTGGAAGAATAAATGTTGCCTCCACGGTCTTGATGGTCTCCCTACAGGAAGGAAAAATATCTGTTGTGATAAACAATTTTGGTGAAAAGCAGGTTCCCCTAATGGATGTGCATGAGAAGGCATGCAAGTTGCATCGATGGATTAATTCACAATGTTATGTCGAAATCAGTCGCAGATTCTTTATACAAGCTAAATTTGAATCATCCATTTATTGCTAATGGAGTTTATTCGCACATCCCGATCGACGAGGCGGGACTCAATGTGTTCGTGACCGACGAGGCCGAACGACAACCTTACAGGTGTATGAGAACCTTTGTCAGATGAAATATGACGCTGGCAGGTTATGAGAAAGATGATGGCCAAGCAGGCAGCTCGTCATCGTCTATGAATATCATCTCATGAGTGCATATTATTTTCGCTCAAACAATATATTCTTTTGAGGAGCCGATGATGACGACCGTATGAAGACAGCTTGATCGGAGGTATTTCACGGTGATGTGGCCGTGAATGTAATTAACTGGGATGTCTTTCGAGACCCCAGGAACCAGAAATTTCACAATCGTTTGCATATCGGATAAGGATAGGCGCAGTATAGGAAACATATGAAAAAGGAGACATGTAGCTCTTATGGATTAATAAAGAGTGCGAGTTTCTCCGGCTTGATGTTGTTTCCATTTATGTTTCGTTTTATTTGTATACAAATGTATACTGGCACGCCCGCACCTCAAAACGCCAACCGCAGATAGATTTAAATATTTATCTCGCTAAAACAAATGGCACGCCCGGTGGGACCTAAGTTCTCCTCCCATCCTTGCTGCTCTTCGTCAGTCGTCAGATTCAGCTTTTGTTTTGCCAGTGTTTTGCACTTTTCCCTGAATGCCGTTTGGATTAGCGAAGTTCTGACCAAAGTACATCACGTGCAGGTGGAGACTTTCCCAACCCCAACACAGAGGCTATTTCGAAGCAGCTAGAGCCTTGGGTAATTCATTTCGGGTCGATTCCGCCAGTCGTAGTCTCAAGCACTGACTTAGGCAGGAAGATATATCAGGTAGCTGATCTTTCTGAAGACTCAAAGAAATTATGCAAAGGTGCAGCTGCACAAGTGAAGAAGGAGCGTCATGCGTTCATATGTAATGCTAGAAACGTGCTAAAGAACTCTACAGGAACTACAAACAGGAAGGCAACTAGTGGTGAATTATTTTACTCACTACAGGGCTTGAATTATATTGGTTGTTGTCTGAATTTTGATGTTGTCCGAGCCCGGAAAATGAACAACAAAAACGCTCACCGTAATTACAGGAGGAAGAGACAGCAGGTGAGGAAGCTGCAGTTACTTTTGGGTTCACTTATCTCTGAAAACCTCACACCTGCAGAGGAATATAAGATAGATAATCAGGAATGTAAACGAGAGAAGCTCCTTAAGGATGAGTTCGCCATCTCTACAAGGGGATGGGTTTACCAAAAAGAACACGCTACTGAGCTCGTGAAGGAAACCATTATGGACGAGTTTTGGAGGCAAATTATCAGAGACCCAAATGCGGTTGCAGAGCCAAGAGCAGTCTTAAAAAATGGCTCTCGCCGCCAGCAAAAATTTATGTGGGTACCATGTAACCGTTCCGAAGGGAGAGAGAATTCTCGTCCTCTTGAGAATAACAGGTTTGGTGTTCTGGATAGTGAAATCCCAGCACCTACAGCAGGAGAGCTCCGACATCAGATCAACCAGATGCGAATTCAATTCAGGGGCGTGGACCAAAGACGGCAAAGTCCGTTGGGGGAGAGCTCGAGGTTTCATGATCATCACTCCCAAAGAGGACATTATGCTCCGACAGATCAACAAAATGGCCACTATTTACTAGCAGCAAGGCGAGAGTATAATCCTCAGTGGCGCGTCAAGTCGGTCCCCCGAAAATTGAATTCATCAAGTGGTGTTTCTTTATATTCGCCACAAAGGTTGTGCAATTGCATTGCAGAACCACGACAAGGACATTCTGTACAGGTAGACCAACATTCTTCCACGGTTGGCAGGGTGTCAAAGACTCATCACGTAGCAACGATCAACCAGCGCAAGCGCGAGAGACACAGGAGAACTCGAGAGGCATTGTGCCAAGAGTTGCAAGATCTTGTCTTACAACATGTGCATGTACGCGTTCGTTCAGATGGCCGGGTTTATACTGACAATGATAGGATTACTCTACAAATATCTCCTAATCTAGAAAAAAATGAGAGATACAGCTCCTTAATAGAGCAATTGGCTCCGAAGCCTAGAAGGGTTGAACAAAGTAACAAACAGGTGCCAATAAGGATGTTGGCAGAAGCTCTCGAACAGCTCTACAAGAGTCGAGGAATCCACATCGGCAACATCAGCCTCAATCAGGCCGACATCACTTGTCGAGACAAGGTGAGGATGAGAGTCAAACAAAGAGAGCAAATAAACATACACGAGTAACCACATCAAGGATGTGCGGCATGGTGACTGTTCGGTCAGTGCCAAATTCGGACTCTGAGTGGGAACCACCACTCGTTCGTCATGAGTTCTCATATCCATCAGATGATGAGATTTTACCGAACCCCACTCCAATAATCATGACAAACCCATCACGCCCAAGGGACCATTCAGGAAAGTCCGCAACTTCAACAAGAGAGAGAAATGAGGCAATGGTAGCAGCCTCATGCCTTCCATTGACATCAACAAGCAATCAGACTCCCAAGGCCAAGACCTTGTTGCATACAGGTGATTATAGCAGGCCTTATGCTAGCATCAGTATTCTCGGCTCCCCAATGATCCAAGCCAAATACAACAAATTGCAGGGCGTCCTGGAGCTCTTACACGTCTAAGAGGAGTTGCTCGAAATATTACAATGGACTCATCCAGCAGTTCAGCCAGGTATACATCGGACGAAGGGTCTGACGCCGAGTCCTCATCATCATTACAGAGGCTTGCAGGTTCACCTGATTATTTCGAGCTAGCTCCCTCCGATCCTTCAGATGATGAGGATATGGTGGGTGACGTAAACCTCGCGCCAGTCCATGTTCATGGTAACCAGGGTGATCACGAAGGGGAGCACCCACCAGAAACTGCCACAGTCGTGAACAAGGAAGCAGATGCTCACCTATCAGAACAACTTCTTCGTAATCACGAGGGAACCTCAGGCACAACTAGTGCAGGAGCACGAGGACAAGATTATGGAAGGAGGATAGATTCCATTGATGCAAAGATTGACCAGCTTTTCCAGATGATTGCAAACCTTGCTACTAGTGGATCACAGCCTATAAACACTCCGCAGCAGTTTGTTGATCCTCAATTGGCTGAGCTTGAGGCAATGGTACAGTCTCATCACCCACCTCATGCAACCACAGGTTTTACCGCAGCGCAGCCCACAGGAGGAATACATGTCAATGAACCAGTTATGGCCGACCACTCTGCATCCGCTGCCCCCTATGCCAGGAGCATTGAGAGACTACCATGACATTGCTGAAAATATAATAAATAGAAAAATGAAGAAAATCGCAGAGGAGCATGCTCCTAGAAATCTTGAAAGCGAGTTGGAGAAGCCTTATGAGGCATGGCATGACAAGGTAGCTTTTCCAGCTGGGTGGCACCCGCCCAAGTTTAGGCAATTTGATGGGAATGGAGATGCAAGGGAACACCTAGTATATTTTGAAGCAGCATGTGGTGACACGGCTAACACCCCTTCTCTATTGCTTCGTCAGTTTTCGCCATCACTGAAAGGACCGGCCTTTCATTGGTATAGCAGGCTCCCTGCTGGCTCTGTCCGTAGTTGGCAGACGATGAAGGATCTATTTAAATCTCACTTCATAAGCATGAGTAAAGATACATCCCTCCTGGAGCTATCACAAATAAAACAAGGTAGAGATGAAAAGATCGATGACTATATTGTCCGATTTTGGGATAGTTATGTACGTTTGACTAGAGAGATGCACCCAGAAGATGCTGTCGACATGTGTGTTCATGGCATGCAACAACATTGGTCTTTAGAGGTCTCCAGGCGGGAACCAAAGACGTTCAGTGCTCTTGGTAATGCTGTGGCTGCGACAAAACTAGAATTTGAAAAGGCTCCACATATTATGGAATTGTATAAAAATGCTGGTACACCAGACTACGCAAAGAAGTTCAATTCAACGGCCAAACCATTTTACAATGGGGTCAAGCCTAAGGTACAAGCAGAGAGCAATACAACTAGGTTGTCTGCCATGGCAACAATACCTCGCCAGAACTTGAATCCTTGGGATGAGAAATGACCAAGGGCAAAGGCCACGACCTAGTATTCATGAATTACTAAGAAAGCAATACATTTTTCGAAGGGATTTAGTAAAAAATTTCTTTAATCAACTATCACAACAAGGGGCCTTGAACCTACCAGAGCCGCGGCGGCCACACCAAATGGGGATGACGGACAATCCTCTTTTCTGCCCATACCATAGATATGTTGGTCATGTCATTGAAGATTGTGTTTCGTTTAAAGAGTGGCTCCAAAGGGCAATTGACGAAAAGAAATTGACTTTGGATCCACAGGCTGTGAATCCTGATTATCGCCAAGTGAACATGGTTTCTATCAATGAGGCTGATGGAAAAGAATATAATAGGGAGCCTTATTGGAGACTGTTCTCAGAGGTGGAACACCAATTTGAGGGAGTCCGACTCGTACCAATGATATCTGAAAATGGTCCACAAATTTGGAATAAGATCCATCATAGGCAGTATCAAGAAGATAGGTATCGTAAAGCTGTGGATATCTCTTCTACTGCACATACTACATTAAACTACAAGGGGAGGACTAACCCAAGCCGTCGCCCTATGCCACCAAGGTTTGTACCAAGGTCTGAAGGGGATGAGTCATTTCCTCGGGCAAGGCTGACACAACCCACTTTGGGCCAGTTCTTCCCACGAAGCTGGAAGCAAGCACAACAAAGTGTGACACGGGAGTTAAGGGATGAATCATAAACATCTACACACAATGTCTCTTGTAACATGGTCACCTCGAGCGGGGACACTGACGATTCTGAAGGAGAGGTGGTATTTACGGAACATGAACGTGAGGCACTAGGAACCGATGCAATATCAGAAGAGGATAAGAGAGAAGTAAATATGAATTTACGTGGGGGAAAGGATTTAGCAGAGCCCGTAAAGAGAAGGCAATACAGGTTGGAAAAAGAGAAGCCAATAGCTAACAGGGATGCAACGATCTCCAAAGTCCAACAAGAGAAGTCAAAAGAAGAGGAGGCGAAGGATCATGATGTAGAGTACAACGTCATTGCTCACCTGAAGCGTATCCCGGCCCTCCTAAGTGTTTATGATGCATTAGTCTTCTGCCAGAACTTAGAGAGGCTCTTATTAAGGCTCTGCAAAAACCAGAAGGTTATCAAGCTGCGATGGCAAAACACAGGCTATTAGACAATCTTCTTTATACTAATCAAATTACATTTTCCGAAGAAGATCAGATGCTTGATCATGATGATCATAACCGCCCTCTTTACATCGAAGGGAACGTTGGAGCTGCACATCTGCGAAGAATACTGATTGATCCTGGCTCCGCCGTGAATATCTTGCCTGTGCGTAACTTGACTCGAGCAGGATACATATTGGAAGATTTAGGTGCCACTGAGGTGGTAATTTGTGGATATGATAATCACGCCAAGCCAGCATTAGGTGTCATTACTCTAAGGTTACAGATGGCATCTTATAGCTTCAAAGTTAAGTTCTTCGTCATAGAGGCGAATGCATCCTATTCTGCACTTTTGGGGCGACCATGGATACATAAATACCGGGTAGTCCCCTCAACGCTACATCAGTGCCTAAAGTTCATGGATAAAAATGGGGAACAACAATGTATATCTGGTAATACATCTCCATATACAATTCAGGAAGTGCATCATGCAGACGCAAAATATTATTTCCCGAGCATTGAGCCAGGGAAACAACAGGGGCGAAGCACACCTAATGTTGATGTTCTAATAACGCCAAACACCACTAGCGTTACCCCATCCACCACAGAAATGAAATTCTTGATCGCACCGTGTTCATCCGGCCCAGGATCATCGATAGGGAAGCTAGAAGTACAAAATGATAAGCAAGAAAAATTGAGAATTGAAGGCTCAATGAATAACCATGTTGGGAAGGGTTTGTCTACGACTGCGCCAATCCTGTTGAGAGCAGATAATGCTCCCACAAGTACCTCACCACTAAGTACAGGGTCAACAGGAGGATGCACACTGTCAGCCGCAACCCCTATCCTATTAAAGGCACATCCTTCTAAAGATCAAGCAGCAAAACCTGAAACGGAGTCTCCAAGTATAATGCCCAGAGTTTCGAATGAAAGCCTCCTGATGCGCAGCCGCCTTCTTTGTACATTTCTATTACTACTCCACTAGATGTCTTTGCAGTTCGAAGTGCTAATAAACGCGCCATACCCACTCTATTTTACAAGGTTCCAGAAAGGCAACCATGTGATGATGTGTATAGGTTACCCAATGAAGGTTTTGAGATGGAGGAAGCCCTCACGACTATGAAAGTAGAGGATAGAATGATTCCTTTGCTTAGAAAGGCAGTAATATTAATGCAGCCAAATAGTAGATTACCATCACCACCAGTTGTTTGTGAAGAGTGGTGGGAACAAGCAGAGAAATTAATTAAGAAAGGAAGCAATTTTCGTCCAAAGTACAGCCTTGGCTATCATGAGGAGGATTCTTCGGATGAGGAAGAGGGGTTACATGTGACACACAGAGTTAATAGTTGCATGATCTCTGAGTCAAGAAAAGGAGGTTACTATTACTCGGGGGAAGTGTCTTCCGAGGAAGACGAGCCAATGGAAATTTATCCATCTCCACATCAACCTCGCTCTCTTAGAGCTGCAGCAAATGCTTGTCAAGGCCTAGGAAATGAACAACATCTCCTCTCTAGTATGCATGAAGTGATGCCAGTGGCCCATGGGGAAGTCCTTGATGCTGCTCCTGCTCCCCCAGAGCTAGAAGATGGCGTTAAACTTACAGTTGATGAGTTAAGTGAAATCAATTTAGGGACAGAAGATGATCCTCGGCCTACATATGTCAGTGCAACCCTCACCAATGAAGAAAGAGAAGAATACAAGACGTTCCTAATGCAATATCGAGATTGTTTTGCCTGGTCATATAAGGAAATGCTCGGGCTTGACCCTCACGTCGCAACACACAAACTCGCGATTGATCCGCAATTTAGGCCAGTAAAACAGCTGCCAAGGCGCTTTCGCCCTGAGTTACAAGACCAGATAATTGCGGAGGTGGATAAATTGATTGCTGCTGGTTTCATAACGCAGGTGCAATATGCTCGTTGGTTGGCAAATATTGTACCAGTCATGAAGAAGAACAATCAAGTGCGAGTATGCGTGGATTTTCGTGATCTCAATCGTGCTTGTCCCAAGGATGATTTTCCCATACCCGTGACTGAAATGGTGATTGATGCTACTACTGGATATGCTGCTCTGTCGTTCATGGACGGATTTTCAGGATACAACCAAATTAAAATGGATGAACGTGATGCCATTGACACGGCCTTTCGAACACCCAGGGGCAACTTTCATTACACAGTAATGCCTTTTGGATTGAAGAACGTAGGCTCCACCTATCAAAGGGCCATGACGCATGTGCTTGAGGGGCTCATACACAAGTCTGTTGAATGTTATGTTGATGACATAGTGGTAAAAAGTAGAGAACGAGCTTCGGGTTGTCTTTGAGAGACTGAGAAAGCACCAATTAAAGATGAACCCCCTCAAATGTGCTTTTGCTGTACAATCAGGTGTGTTTCTTGGTTTTGTTGTCCATCATCGTGGTATAGAGATTCAGCCAAAGAGCATTAAAGCAATTATTCAGATGCCACCCCCTCAAAATTTAAAGGAGTTGAAATCTTTACAAGGAAAGCTGGCGTATATTCGTCGGTTCATATCAAATCTCTCAGGACGTATACAACCCTTTTCCAAGCTCATGAAGAAAGGTGCACCTTTTGTGTGGGACGAGCAATGCCAAAATGCCTTTGAAGGCATTAAGCGGTATTTGTTGAACCCCCCTACTCTAGCAGCACCTGTTAAAGGGAGGCCACTTATCATTTATATCTCAGCTCATGAATCTTCCCTAGGCGCCCTCCTTGCACAACATAATGATGAAGGGAAGGAGGTAGCATGTTATTACCTTAGTCGTACTATGGTGGGCGCGGAACGGAATTATACAGGTATCGAAAAGTTATACCTTGCATTAATCTTCTCTTTGAAGAAATTAAGGCATTATATGTTATCCCACGAGATCCAACTCATTGCAAGAGCTGACCCTGTGAAGTATGTTCTCAGCCAACCCGCGCTTTTAGGGAGACTAGGAAAATGGTCCGTTTTAATGATGGAGTTTGATATCAGTTATGTGCCACAGAAGGCCGTTAAGTGTCAAGCACTTGCCGATTTCCTCGCGGCACATCCCGTACCTGATGATTCACCTTTGGTGACCGACCTCCCCGACGAGGAGGTATTTAATGTCAGTGCAGGCACATGGGAATTATATTTTGATGGTGCCTCCCGCACGGAGAAAGATCTTGATGGGACACCTAGAAGGAGAGCTGGAGCCGGTTTAGTGTTCAAAAACCCCATGGGTGGGACATTCTACCATTCCTTTTCTCTTCTCAAAGAGGAATGCTCTAATAATGAGGCAGAGTATGAAGCTCTCATCTTTGGTTTGTTGTTAGCCCTATCCATGGATATACATACCCTTCATGTATATGTCGACTCGCAATTAATTGTCAGACAGGTTAACGGTATTTATGAAGTGCGTAAGCCGGAATTGGTTCCTTATTGTCAAGCTGCTCAGAGATTAATGGAAAATTTTGAAATTATTCAGGTGAATCATATCCCTCGAGGAGAAAATGCATCAGCAGATGCATTAGCAAAGTTGGCTTCTGCACTTACCTTTCTGGATAGCCAATCCGTACAAGTCAGGGTAGAGGAAAGATGGCTCCTTCCTGCTGTTCTTGAGGTCGTTGATACGTCTCCAACATATCTATAATTTCTGATGTTCCATGCTTGTTTTATGACAATACCAACATGTTTTGTTCACACTTTATATCATTTTTATGCGTTTTTCGGAACTAACCTATTGACGAGATGCCGAAAGGCCGGTTCTCGTTTTCTCGCTGTTTTTGGTTCCAAAAATCCTAGTAAGGAAATATTCTCGGAATCGGACGAAATCAAGACCCAGCATCCTATTTTTCCACGGAGCTTCCAGAACACCCGGGAAGGACCAGAGGGGGGCCACAGGCCCACCAGACCATAGGCTGGCACGGCCTGGGTGTGGCCCGCGCCACCCTATGGTGTCGCCGCCTCTTCGACCCTCTGACGCCGCCTCTTCGCCTATAAGAAGCCCCTGGACCTAAAACCTCGATACGAAAAAGCCACGGGACGAGAAACCTTCCAGAGCCGCCGCCATCGCGAAGCCAAGATCCGGGGGACAGGAGTCTCCGTTCCGGCACGCCGCCGGGACGGGGAAGTGCCCCCGGAAGGCTCCTCCATCGACACCACCGCCATCTCCATCAACGCTGCTGTCTCCCATGAGGAGGGAGTAGTTCTCCATCAAGGCTCGGGGCTGTACCGGTAGCTATGTGGTTAATCTCTCTCCTATGTACTTCAATACAATGATCTCATGAGCTGCTTTACATGATTGAGATTCATATGAGTTTTGTATCACAATTCATCTATGTGCTACTCTAGTGATGTTATTAAAGTATTCTATTCCTCCCGCATGGTGTAAAGTGGACAGGGTGTGCATCATGTAGTACTTGGCGTAGTTTATGATCGTGATCTCTCGTAGATTGTGAAGTTAACTATTACTCGTGATAGTATTGATGTGATCTATTTGGTTATGTTGATCTATCTTGCACTCTAAGGTTATTTAAATATGAACATTGAATTGTGGAGCTTGTTAACTCCGGCATTGAGGGTTCGTGTAATCCTACACAATGGTGTTCATCATCCAACAAGAGAGTGTAGAGTATGCATTTATCTATTCTCGTTATGTGATCAATGTTGAGAGTGTCCACTAGTGAAAGTATGATCCCTAGGCCTTGTTTCCAAACATCGAATCTCCGTTTATTTACCTGTTCACGTTGCATGTTTACTCGCTGCCATATTTTATTCAGATTGCTATTACCACTCATATACATCCATACTACTTGTATTTCACTATCTCTTCGCCGAACTAGTGCACCTATACATCCGACAAGTGTATTAGGTGTGTTGGGGACACAAGAGACTTCTTGTATCGTGATTGCGGGGTTGCTTGAGAGGGATATCTTTGACCTCTTCCTCCCTGAGTTCGATAAACCTTGGGTGATTCACTTAAGGGAAACTTGCTGCTGTTCTACAAACCTCTGCTCTTGGAGGCCCAACACTGTCTACAAGAATAGAAGCCGTAGACATCAAGCTAATTTTCTGGCGCCGTTGCCGGGGAGGTAAGGTAAAAGGTATTCACATCCTTCGACTACTAAGCTATTTCCTAGCACTGTTGCCGGTGTGTGAGTGCTCGAAGCTATTTCCTTTAGATCCTGCAATTGCATCTTTTTGTTTCTTGTTTTTATTTTCACTAGTTTGGCATAATGGATGACAATGAGCTTCTTATTCTATTTCCTGATTTAAGACATGGATGGTTTGATGCAAAAATTAAAAAACCTATGGAACCTTATTTGCATGCTGGTAGTAATATTAGTATGAACGCTTTGAACACCATTGTTGCTAATGATATAGAAAGTTCTAAGCTTGGGGAAGCTGGTTTTGATGAGCATGATCTTTTTAGTCCCCCAAGCATTGAGGAGAAAATTTTCTTTGATGATACTTTGCCTCCTATTTATGATGATTATAATGATAGTAGTCTTTTAGTACCGCCTGTTATGGAGGATAAATTTGATTATGATTACAATATGCCTCCTATATTTGATGATGAGAATAATAATGATAGCTACTTTGTTGAATTTGCTCCCACTACAACTAATAAAATTGACTATGCCTATGTGGAGAGTAATAATTTTATGCATGAGACTCATGATAATGCTTTATGTGATAGTTATATTGTTGAGTTTGCTCATGTTGCTACTGAAAGTTATTATGAGAGAGGAAAATATGGTTGTAGAAATTTTCATGTTACTAAAACACCTCTCTATGTGTTGAAATTTTTGAAGCTACACTTGTTTTATCTTCCTATGCTTGTCACTTTGCTCTTCATGAACTTGTTTATTTACAAGATTCCTATGCATAGGAAGAATGTTAGACTTAAATGTGTTTTGAATTTGCCTCTTGATGCTCTCTTTTGCTTCAAATACTATTTCTTGCGAGTGCATCATTAAAACTGCTGAGCCCATCTTAATGGCTATAAAGAAAGAACTTCTTGGGAGATAACCCATGTGTTATTTTGCTACAGTACCTCTATTTTATATTTGTGTCTTGGAAGTTGTTACTACTGTAGCAACCTCTTCTTATCTTATTTTATTGCATTGTTGTGCCAAGTAAAGTCTTTGATAGAAATGTTGATACTAGATTTGGATTACTGCGCAGTTACAGATTTCTTTGCTGTCACGAATTTCGACCTGCCCCTCTGTAGGTAGCTCAGAAAAATATGCCAATTTACGTGCGTGATCCACAGATATGTACGCAACTTTCATTCAATTTGGGCATTTTCATTTGAGCAAGTCTGGTGCCTCAATAAAATCCATCTTTACGGACTGTTCTGTTTTGACAGATTCTGCCTTTTATTTCGCATTGCCTCTTTTGCTATGTTGGATGAATTTCTTTGATCCATTAATGTCCAGTAGCTTTATGCAATGTCCAGAAGTGTTAAGAATGATTGTGTCACCTCTGAACATGTTAATTTTTATTGTACACTAACCCTCTAATGAGTTGTTTCGAGTTTGGTGTGGAGGAAGTTTTCAAGGGTCAAGAGAGGAGGATGATATACTATGATCAAGAAGAGTGAAAGCTCTAAGCTTGGGGATGCCCCGTGGTTCATCCCTGCATATTTCAAGAAGACTCAAGCATCTAAGCTTGGGGATGCCCAAGGCATCCCCTTCTTCATCGACAAATTATCAGGTTTCTTCTCTTAAAACTATATTTTTATTCGGCCACATCTTATGTACTTTACTTGGAGCGTCTGTGTGCTTTTGTTTTTGTTTTTGTTTGAATAAATGCTTGTGTGGGAGAGAGACACGCCCCGCTGGTTCATATGAACACATGTGTTCTTAGCTTTTATTTTTCATGGCGAAGGTTGAAACTGCTTCGTTAATTGTTATATGGTTGGAAACGGAAAATGCTACATGTAGTAATTGGTAGAATGTCTTGAATAATTTGATACTTGGCAATTGTTGTGCTCATGTTTAAGCTCTTGCATCATATGCTTTGCACCTATTAATGAAGAAACACCTAGAGCTTGCTAAATTTGGTTTGCATAATTGGTCTCTCTAAAGTCTAGATAATTTCTAGTATTGAGTTTGAACAACAAGGAAGACGGTGTAGAAGTCTTATAATGTTTACAATATGTCTTTTATGTGAGTTTTGCTGCACCGGTTCATCCTTGTGTTTGCTTCAAACAACCTTGCTAGCCTAAGCCTTGTATCGAGAGGGAGTACTTCTCATGCATCCAAAATCCTTGAGCCAACCACTATGCCATTTGTGTCCACCATACCTACCTACTACATGGTATTTCTCCGCCATTCCAAAGTAAATTGCTTGAGTGCTACCTTTAAAATTTTCCATCATTCGCCTTTGCAATATATAGCTCATGGGACAAATAGCTTAAAAACTATTGTGGTATTGAATATGTACTTATGCACTTTATCTCTTATTAAGTTGCTTGTTGTGCGATAACCATGTTTCTGGGACGCCATCAACTACCCTTTGTTGAATATCATGTGAGTTGCTATGCATGTCCATCTTGTCTGAAGTAAGAGAGATCTACCACCTTAATGGTTGGAGCATGCATATTGTTAGAGAAGAACATTGGGCCGCTAACTAAAGCCATGATTCATGGTGGAAGTTTCAGTTTTGGACATATATCCTCAATCTCATATGAGAATAATAATTGTTGCCACATGCTTATGCATTAAAGAGGAGTCCATTATCTGTTGTCTATGTTGTCCCGGTATGGATGTCTAAGTTGAGAATAATCAAAAGCGAGAAATCCAAAATGCGAGCTTTCTCCTTAGACCTTTGTACAGGCGGCATGGAGGTACCCCATTGTGACACTTGGTTAAAACATGTGTATTGCTATGATCCGGTAGTCCAAGCTAATTAGGACAATGTGCGGACACTATTAGTATACTATGCATGAGGTTTGCAACTTGTAAGATATAATTTACATGATACATGTGCTTTATTACTACCGTTGACAAAATTGTTTCATGTTTTCAAAATAAAAGCTCTAGCACAAATATAGCAATCGATGCTTTACTCTTTGAAGGACCATTCTTTTACCTTTAATGTTGAGTCAGTTCACCTATCTCTCTCCACCTCAAGAAGCAAATACTTGTGTTAACTGTGCATTGATTCTTACATACTTGCTTATTGCACTTGTTATATTGCTTTGCATTGACAACTATCCATGAGATATACATGTTACAAGTTGAAAGCAACTGCTGAAACTTTATCTTCCATTGTGTTGCTTCAATGTCTTTACTTTGAATTTATTGCTTTATGAGTAACTCTTATGCAAGACTTATTGATGCTTGTCTTGAAAGTACTATTCATGAAAAGTCTTTGCTATATGATTCAATTGTTTACTCATTGCGTTAACATTGTTTTGAATCGCTGCATTCATCTCATATGCTTTACAATAGTATGATTAAGATTATGTTGGTAGCATGTCACCTCAGAAATTATCTTTTATCGTTTACCTACTCGAGGACGAGTAGGAACTAAGCTTGGGGAAGCTGATACGTCTCCAACGTATCTATAATTTCTGATGTTCCATGCTTGTTTTATGACAATACCAACATGTTTTGTTCACACTTTATATCATTTTTATGCGTTTTTCGGAACTAACCTATTGACGAGATGCCGAAAGGCCAGTTCCTGTTTTCTGCTGTTTTTGGTTCCAGAAATCCTAGTAAGGAAATATTCTCGGAATCGGACGAAATCAAGACCCAGCATCCTATTTTTCCACGGAGCTTCCAGAACACCCGGGAAGGACCGGAGGGGGCCACAGGCCCACCGGACCATAGGCTGGCGCGGCCTGGGTGTGGCCCGCGCCACCCTATGGTGTCGCCGCCTCTTCGACCCTCTGACGCCGCCTCTTCGCCTATAAGAAGCCCCTGGACCTAAAACCTCGATACGAAAAAGCCACGGGACGAGAAACCTTCCAGAGCCGCCGCCATCGCGAAGCCAAGATCTGGGGGACATGAGTCTCTGTTCCGGCACGCCGCCGGGACGGGGAAGTGCCCCCGGAAGGCTCCTCCATCGACACCACCGCCATCTCCATCAACGCTGGTTGTCTCCCATGAGGAGGGAGTAGTTCTCCATCAAGGCTCGGGGCTGTACCGGTAGCTATGTGGTTAATCTCTCTCCTATGTACTTCAATACAATGATCTCATGAGCTGCTTTACATGATTGAGATTCATATGAGTTTTGTATCACAATTCATCTATGTGCTACTCTAGTGATGTTATTAAAGTATTCTATTCCTCCTGCATGGTGTAAAGTGGACAGGGTGTGCATCATGTAGTACTTGGCGTAGTTTATGATCGTGATCTCTCGTAGATTGTGAAGTTAACTATTACTGTGATAGTATTGATGTGATCTATTTGGTTATGTTGATCTATCTTGCACTCTAAGGTTATTTAAATATGAACATTGAATTGTGGAGCTTGTTAACTCCGGCATTGAGGGTTCGTGTAATCCTACACAATGGTGTTCATCATCCAACAAGAGAGTGTAGAGTATGCATTTATCTATTCTGTTATGTGATCAATGTTGAGAGTGTCCACTAGTGAAAGTATGATCCCTAGGCCTTGTTTCCAAACATCGAATCTCCGTTTATTTACTGTTCTGTTGCATGTTTACTCGCTGCCATATTTTATTCAGATTGCTATTACCACTCATATACATCCATACTACTTGTATTTCACTATCTCTTCGCCGAACTAGTGCACCTATACATCCGACAAGTGTATTAGGTGTGTTGGGGACACAAGAGACTTCTTGTATCGTGATTGCGGGGTTGCTTGAGAGGGATATCTTTGACCTCTTCCTCCCTGAGTTCGATAAACCTTGGGTGATTCACTTAAGGGAAACTTGCTGCTGTTCTACAAACCTCTGCTCTTGGAGGCCCAACACTGTCTACAAGAATAGAAGCTCCCGTAGACATCAGTCGTCCAGGAGGAACACGAGGTAAATGTCGTCGTCATTACTAATGTCGAAGATGGTGATTGGCGTAAGCCCTTCTTGGATTATTTTGGTCATGGAAACCTTCCAGATGATCCCGTGGAGAGACGACAACTGCTGCGTCGAGCGCCCTCCTATTTTTTGAAAGATGATGTTTTGTATAAGAGATCCTTTGATGGGATTCTCCTTCGCTGTGTGTCACGGAATGAGGCTGATGTGGTACTCAAAGAGGTACACTCTGGGGTATGTGGTGGACATCAAAGTGGAGCTAAAATGTATCACAGCGTCAGGCTAGCTGGGTACTATTGGCCAGGTATCATGAAGGATTGTTTAGGTGTTGCTAAAGCATGTCATATGTGCCAAATTCATGGAGACTTCAAACATAGGCCACCCGCGCCTTTACATCCCACTATCCCTTCTTGGCCTTTTGACGCTTGGGGTATTGATGTGATGGGGCCTTTTGATCCCCCATCCTCTGGAGGCCATCGTTTCATCTTCGCAGCTACAGATTACTTCTCAAGGTGGGCTGAAGCAGTTCCTTTACCTGAGGTGAAGACTAATAATGTCATCAATTTCCTCGAGCGAAATGTCATTTATCGTTTTGGTGTCCCCCACCGCATTACCTCTGATAATGACAAGGCCTTTAAATCCCACAAGATGTACAGGTTTACCGCAAAGTATAAAATACATTGGAACTTCACGACAGGGTACTATGCGCAGGCAAATGGACTAATAGAGGCATTTAACAAGACTCTAGGAAAGATATTGAAGAAGACGGTTGCAAGTCATAAAAGAGACTGGCATGATCGTCTCTTTGAAGCTTTATGGGCCTATCGTGTTACCGTCCGGACACCAACACAAAGCACACCATATGCTCTTGTTTTTTTGGCAGCGAGGCTGTTCTACCACTCGAGGTCGAAATACCCTCACTTCGAGTGGCAATACGGGATGGACTCACAGAAGACGAACAGGTCAAGTTACAGTATCAAGAGTTGGACGCCGTTGAAGAAGGACGCCTACGAGCACTTAAAAATCTTGAGCTCTATCGTAAGAATATGGTTCAAGTATATGACAAACTCTTCAAGCCACGAGTGTTCAGAAAAGGGGACTTGGTGGTAGTTCTCCGACGTCCCATTGTGCTCCTAGGAAAAAGCAAAGGCAAGCTTGAACCCAAATGGGAGGGGCCATATATCATTGAACAGGTCTATGACGGTGGTGCCTATCAACTAATTGATCATGAGGGTCAGCACCCAATGCCTCCCATTAACGGCAAGTTTCTCAAGAAATATTTTGCCTAAACAAAAAAAAAGGGATCGCCTCGCTCCATACAGCATCCTCATTGCTGATTATGGATCACATGTTCTGTTTTTCAAAAAAAAAAGGGATCGCCTCGCTCCATACAGCATCCTCATTGCTGATTATGGATCACATGTTTTGTTTTTCAAAAAAAAAAGGGGGCCATCGCGCCCAAAATAAAATTTTAAAAAAGGGCTCCCCTTATCAGTGTTAGACTGGGACGTCTGAGTATTGGTTGCATGTGGATTTGGTCACCGAGGAGTTGTCGGATGAAACAATAAGTTTAAAATCAATGTACAGGTCCTCGAGACTGGGATATACTGAAGTAAAGGTATGCAAATTCGGAGCAGCCCAAGAGACTTGCAAAATAGCAGGAGCCAGAAGAAGCATACAAGATGATAGCAACCAAATGCTATGCTGGCCCCAAGTCAGGGCGATGATCGCTCTCATAGTGGCATCTCTTACAACTTTACTCAGGGGTCACCACATAGTCTAACAATTAAAGGCGGAGCCCACATACCAAAAAATTTCCTTTTATGCAGAAGGTTCTGTTATACACTTATGCCATGTTTCTTGGCTATGCAGTATGATGGTATGATATTTCGCCATGATATTTCGAGGAGCAGTGAAACATGCCAACGCGGTCCATGTTGATCTGTGAAACCTTTAACTCAGCTGGCTGGCACTGTAGCTTATAACAGTCGCAGCTGGGTTTAAAAAAAAAAATCTCTTTTGAGGTGTGGCAGGTTCTTTTTGCCATGACTTCATGAGTTTATCATCTCGTTGGCTGGCACTTTTAAAGTCGCAATGAGATTGACTTTCTGTTATGGCATATACACGACATGGTTTATTCGTTGTGGTTTTGCCTAAAACAAATTTTTTTTTTGGAGCAACCGGCAGGAGCACTACCTTTTCATTAAGAAGAGGGAAATTTGGTCAGTTTATAAGGCACGCCGGCCCCGAGGCCGCGCACGCTACGAGCCGACGACACTTCAGCCCAAGCAAGAAGGGACGACACTCGACAAGAGATTCGGAGCCGCCGCTCCGACGTCCACACCGGTCCCGAGACCGCGCACCCACCTAGCCGGCAAAGCAGCTGCCACGCAAAGCAAACCAGAACTTGCCTAGCGGAGTACCAGACCTCCAAGACATCGCCCCCAAGGGGGAGACGACGAAGACGCCGCCGATGCCCGCTCTAGCGAAAGCCAAAGCTCAGGTTTTCACCCGGAGAGTCTGAAACTTCACGCGACGAGGGAGGTGAAGGAGCTCCTCGACAATGCCTCCAACGAGGGGAACGACGTCCAAGGACGCCGACATCGCCGGCACCAACCGAAGTGGATGCAGTGCTTTCGCGCGGAGTTCACCTAAACCCAAGTCGATGAAGCCTATCCACGAAGGCGAAGAAGATGTGCCCGCGTCGCAGCTCGCCACCGCCGCCAGACGAAGCCAACTGTGCCATGATGCCACGGTGCTTCAGGACAAGCCCTTCGGCCGCCCACGCAGTCGTGTCCTGCCGCCCGCACGGCCAGGACAGAGCAGAAGAGACCTCCACATCCCGGAGCCGCCGCTCCGGCCTTCACGCGCAGCAGCAGAGCGAACACCTCATGTCGACTCGCCACCCGCCGCAGGGCGCCGGACAGCGCCCCGACCACCCGAAGAGCGGCGCCGCCGCGCCGCCGTCCAAACGCCATGGCACACCTCCACCATGGCTGCAGGTGCCAGCGATGGCAACCTGCCACACGCAGTGGCCCACCAAAGCCGCCAGGTCGCCGACGAATCCGGGGCAGCGACCACACGACCATCGTGTCGAGGCATCCCGAGATCCATCGACCTCCATGCTACCTCTGCGTCGAGGCACCACCCGGCTGCCGCCCACCACCGCCACCGCGTTCCCAGGGCCGCCGCCCCGGCCTCCCAGCCGCCGTCACCCGCGCCCAGTCGTAGAAACGAGGTGGTAGAGGACCACCATGAGCCACGGCCATGTTGATGTCTCATCATGTTTATATTTGAGATTCATCATCGTCTTAGTCGGCACTGTTGATGTCTCAACATGGTCGACTCCCTCTCTCTGTGTCTTGGTGTACACACAACATGGATTGCGTTGTGGTTTAAACCCCAAGTTTACAGATGAGTTCAGACTCTCGACATGAATTTCGTCGTGACTTTAGACTCTCTATGGCGTATACACAGCATGGATCTTCGCTGTACTTTTGCTAATTTACAGGGTTTAAGAAATGAACTGACATGAAGCATACCATTCAGTATGCATCATGGGAAGTTCTGACATGGTTTCGTCAAGTGCAGAAACCCAGGACATAAGAGGAACTCAAGATTCATCATAGGGGATTATCACAGTCAGTTGGTGATGGACGTATGCAGGATTTATTGAATATTCAAGAATATTACAAAATATATTGTTGTTCTAATTGGTGCATTACAAAAAATGCAGAACTAAGACAAACTGAAAGAGAGCTATGGCCTGATGTAAAATACTAAGAAGCAGATGAAAAAGGGAATGGGCAAGTGATGCTCTAGTTGTTCTGTGACTTTACTTATCATCTTCGTCACTTTATTCCTGCCCTCCATTCCCCTCGATCACACAAGATTCCACAAACCTGAGTTGCTGCTGTAGGCTGACTGGGAGCTCTGAATCTCCTTGCTTTCCTGCTGCTCTGATGACCGTATTGATGCTCATCAAACAGGACTCGCCTTGTGCCAACAAGCGCTCAAAAGAAGATATGGCAGCTGATGTTTCGCTCACTATCTGGTTGTACTGACCATGCAGATCACCTATGTTTGCTTCATATAGTTCTTCAGTGGAGAGCCTTGACCGTGCTAGAGATAAAGCTTTCTCTAGTTCTTCAATTTCAGTCAAGTGTTGTTTCTTCCTCTTCTCTACTTCAATTTGGAGTTGATCCCAGGATATACCAAAATCCCTTAAGGAGCTGAATCCAGTTGAAATATACTTGTGAGATTTCTTGCCAATATTTAACCTCTCGCGGATGTGCTCTTTATCAGATCGCAGGTTAGAGACACTAAAGCCAACAGCATGTTTCTCCTTGTCGGACAGGTTTTTCTTCAAATCTGCTAACTCACGCATAAGCTCAGTTACTCCTTTTGGGACAGTTTTGCTTTTGAATATGGCTTTCCAACCCTTCAAACTCTTGTCAATAGCTGCAACTAAAGCGACCTTGTTCAGAACAGGGTTAGCAATCAAATCCTGGATTTGTTTCAAATCATACTGTGGGTAACACATCAGCGCCTGAAGGCCCGGGTCGGCAAATTCCGGCACCACAATCTTGCTACGACCTTCATACTTGTCGGCCACCTGCTGCCCAGCATTACAGACAGGATTGGTGAACTCATCGCTGACATTGTCCATAAAGCACTTGATCGTGCGGTTGATGCTTGATTGTAGTGTCTTAGCTTTTGACAAAGCCTCCTCCAACTCTTTCATATCAGCTGCAAATCAAAGAAAACATGACGTGATGAAAAGTTGAAATACAAGGGAATATTTTAGTCATACGTAGCTATAGAAGATGGCATTAACATGCAGGTACCTGGCAAATCCAATCGAGCTTTCTTAGGTAGACTTCCGTCAGGATGACTTGGTGATTCCGATGCCCGCTTCTGGGTACTAAGTTGAGCTAAGTCCGTGTCGCCTTCACTAACTGATTCAGATGAAGGGTTCAGCATAACCGGTCTTTCAGGTAGCAGTGCATCATCATCAGTTGGATGTGTAGCAGGTTGCGTGGTGACAGGAACAGGCGTATTAGTTTCAGTACTAGCAATGGTACATAGAACTTCCACACCATGAGCAATCGCCTTGGCACCAGCCTGCTCAGTGGTGTCATTTTCTTCAGAGATCACTCCATCTGAAAAGCAAACATTTACAAGTGTGAAGGATCAACACCCCACGACTATTTCCCAATAACATTATATACAAAAGGGTGGCTGCAAGGAATGTTAGTTTAACAAGGCTGACCTTTACCAGAAATAGGAGCAGCTTTATTGTTATGTTCAGTATTGGCGCCCAGAGCAGTCTGCAACAGGGTAGGGGTTGTGCCTTTAGCTTGATCAGGACGGGCTGACAATTAAAAATGTTTTTATCAGTAAACAAAAAGCAAGCAAGGAGAACCAATGTTATGTTTATAAAAGGAATAGTTAATCTCTTACACAGACTAGAGGAATCTTTATTTTCTTGGAAAGAAGCGCATGGAATCCCCTTTAGTAGTTTCCCTCCAACTTTTGGTAGGGAAGGGGCTGAAAGAAAGCATATGTGCGTGGACTAGTGTGAGAAGAAATAAAATGAAGTAAAAAAAAGGGGGCAAGGTTACAGTATAAGCATCTCTAACCTGAAATAGGATCAGGTTTGTTGTTGTCTAGCTTGGGAACAGTCGGAGCTAATTTAGACGAGCTGTTGCCTTTGGCAGAGTATGTTTGGAGGTCTAAAGAAAAGCAAAAGAATGATGTCAAAACAGAGAGAAGAAGGTTCCAAGGCACGTGATAAATGTATTATTCTACCTGAATAAGGGGCAAGTTCAGAAACAGATGAGGAGTTGCTCAGTAAATTATCCTTCACAGATGAGGCTGTTTTTGATGACTTAGGTGCGCCGTCTGCAGGTTTAGGAGAACCCGCATAGATGCATGAGTTATGTCAGCATGTATGGTAAAAAAAAACTATGTGATTAAAATAGTTTTTGATATTACCTGTTTTAGGGGTAAGTTTATCACTCTGTTTTTGAAAATACTGGTCAGTATGCATGAAACAGAAGTGTTTTGAATATGTGTAGATGTTAAGATGTCATACCAGAACAGGGGCAGGCCAGGTTTTAGAGTTTTTGAGCTCCTTCTTTACCCCTGATGTGCCATCTTTCAGATTGTCACCTTTTTCACGTTTATTGTAATCACATAGTTTTTTTTTTACCATACGTGCTGACATAACTCATGCATCTGTGCGGGTTCTCCTAAACCTGCAGACGGTGCACCTAAGTCATCAAAAACAGCCTCATCTGTGAAGGATAATTTACTGAGCAACTCCTCATCTGTTTCTGAACTTGCCCCTTATTCAGGTAGAATAATACATTTATCACGTGCCTTGGAACCTTCTTCTCTCTGTTTTGACATCATTCTTTTGCTTTTCTTTAGACCTCCAAAGGATCTTCACTATGCACTTGAGGAAGATAAGTCTTTTGGTCGTCGCTTTTGGATGTGTGCTGCTGCAAGGGATCAAACTTTGGCTTAAATATATACTTCGGTGGTATGCGGTGGTACTGTGCCTTAAATCGCCCGCAACCACGATAGTCCCCTCGATACTAATATCGCCTTGGTGCTTGGTTGTAACCTGCACCTAGGCTTGGGTCGTGGCTTGAGCTGTTATTTGTGCCTCTGCCTCCTTGATCTACCGGATGCCTGCCCCGAGAAGGGTGATGACGAGAGGGATGCATCAGAAAATACAGGAAAGCTGTTCCTTACCTACAAGTACAAGGAAGAAGGGTCATGCCGTTGCAGCCTATAAAACAAGAGGAGAGAAATATTAACAGAACTTGAGGCTATTAATTATGCATCCAAATCAAGTGTTTTTGGAGCCAGGGAAGTGGCTGTCCGATTGTTCCAGAGTAACTTATCCATGTATTGCCGGTGGTGGTAATCTGTCATTCATGCACCTGTTCCTGATTGGGTATTATTTCAACAAGTTAATGAGTAATGCTGAAGGTTCATCAAAGATGACGGTGTTATTTAGTGGATGAATCTGCCTCTCATCGAGCTCATTACTGCCGATGCAATAATTAGCCAGCCCTGTAATTGACCTCACATATGTCCTCGATTCATGCTCGTGGTAATATTGCCCACCTGATGTGGTCACTGATGCATATTTGTAACAACGCCGATGACCTGCTATAATTACTCCGGTGCACGCCTGTAGCAGCTGCAACAACCTGTTATGACTCATCTGATTCATCCCCTGGCGATGCTTACAATATGATTCGGCTCCCTCGCTGGTCGTCATGAGGAGATTCTCGGATCTATTCTGCTAATGGACAATAGGAAAAGAAAATTGGCATTACCTTGGGGCAGAGAGGGAGACTCCCGCTTGGCGCGAAGTAGATTGGTTTCTATAAGAGTAGGCTGGGCAGCAAAGATGGTTGAGGTAAATAAGGCCACGGCGTGCATACGTATATATATACACGAAGAAGGTAGGGTTTGATTAGTTGAGATTCTACCAGCCAGAAGCGTAAACCAGATTGCATTCTCAGGGTATCAAACAAACTGGACGGCCGGCCGGAGAAGTTCGGATATGCCTAAGCTGCTAGGACGCGATGCAGCGTGTTTGTTTTGCCAAGCAGCGTTCGAATTGCTACGCATTCGGACTCTACTAGGCAAGGGGCATTTGTTTGATGAAAATTTGGCATTGTTATATACATATATTCATGTGCGCAGAATATCAAAGCAAAGGAGAAAACAGTGAGAATCGTAGACATGTACAAAGAAAGGAGTAGAAGCATTTTTGTCCAGATGCATGGAAAACGTATACACTTAACGGTCCAGAGTTTGCAAGCCATGATTATTTGATTTCAGTGGTACCCATCATAAGTGCACATAGGCAGATCAATTGGTTCTGGGATTACTCAGTAGTATGTATGTACATGTGCTGGCTGGCACGTGCACGCGGCCAAACCTGAACTGAACCGAACTGCCTCCAGCTTTATCGTTCAGTTTGGACGGATAAATATCAGCGCCGAGTATTTTGAATGAGTTTGGCCGAGCGCTCCGGACGGGTAGTTCAGCGACGGGGCGGTGTTGTATTCTGAGAAGACTGGCCACCACAGATTGCTATGAAAAGGACTCGGCCGGCAGCAAGTTCATTTCACCTACGATATTCATCACCACTTCGATTAGATCAACTCCTATTCCATCCACCAATTCATCCATCTACTCACCGACACCAGTTCAACTACCATAAATCCACTCGCAGGGAGGAGCAGTTTTCTCTTCTTGGCTTCAGGGCGATGGAGCAAGGAAAATATGGTTTTATGTGTCGCCGGCGATGGCACACGAGGCCTCGAACTATACAGGATCTATGACGGGTGTTCGTTGTCCCCGATCACGGCATTATGCCTACATGTTTTACGTGTTGCCCGCGATGACACATGAGGCTTCGAGCTGTGCAGATTGCCTCCGATTCATGGCATAATTGCGCCTACCTGTCAAGATTATTAAAAAAGGGAATGGATGAGGGAGAAAAGATAAATAGGTGGATCGGTGGAGATTTTTTAATACAGGTGCAGGTGTTCCATTTGGAAGAATAAATGTTGCCTCCACGGTCTTGATGGTCTCCCTACGAGGAAGGAAAAATATCTGTTGTGATAAACAATTTTGGTGAAAAGCAGGTTCCCCTAATGGATGTGCATGAGAAGGCATGCAAGTTGCATTGATGGATTAATTCACAGTGTTATGTCGAAATTAGTCGCAGATTCTTTATACAAGCTAAATTTGAATCATCCATTTATTGCTAATGGAGTTTATTCGCACATCCCGATCGACGAGGCGGGACTCAATGTGTTCGTGACCGACGAGGCCGAACGACTACCTTACAGGTGTATGAGAATCTTTGTCAGATGAAATATGATGCTGGCAGGTTATGAGAAAGATGATGGCCAAGCAGGCAGCTCGTCATCGTCTATGAATATCATCTCATGAGTGCATATTATTTTCGCTCAAACAATATATTCTTTTGAGGAGCCGATGATGACGACCGTATGAAGACAGCTTGATCGGAGGTATTTCACGGTGATGTGGCCGTGAATGTAATTAACTGGGATGTCTTTCGAGACCCCAGGAACCAGGAATTTCACAATCGTTTGCATATCGGATAAGGATAGGCGCAGTACATGAAACATATGAAAAAGGAGACATGTAGCTCTTATGGATTAATAAAGAGTGCGAGTTTCTCCGTCTTGATGTTGTTTCCATTTATGTTTCGTTTTATTTGTATACAAATGTATACTAGCACGCCCGCACCTCAAAACGCCAACCGCAGATAGATTTAAATATTTATCTCGCTAAAACACCTAGGTGCGGCCTAGCCCTGGCCCGCGCCTAGGAGTGGTGTGGGCCATCCTGGCCTCCACCGACATCGCCCCTCCGCCTATTTATTCACGATCTCGGGAAAACCCAGAAGACCCGAGCCTCCATCCACGAAAAGTTCCGTCGCGGCCGCCATTGCAGAACCCATCTCGGGAGGGTTCTGAAGCTCTTCCCGGCATCCTGCCAGAGGGGGGAATCATCGCCGGAGGCCTCTACATCGCCATGCCTGCCTCCGAAGTGATGCGTGAGTAGTTCATCCCTGGACTATGGGTCCATACCAGTAGCTAGATGGTTGTCTTCTCCAATTTGTGCCTCATGTTTAGATCTAATGAGCTGCCCTACATGATCAAGATCATCCTTATGTAATGCTACATGTTGTGTTTGCTGGGATCCGATGAATATTGTATACTATGTTGTGATCGATTATATATTCTTGTCATATGTTATTTGTGATCTTGCATGCTCTCCGTTGCTAGTAGATACTCTGGCCAAGTAGATGTTTGTGACTCCAAGAGGGGGTATTTATGCTCGATAGTAGGTTCATGGCTCTAGTTTTCTGGAAGAGTGACAATAACTTCTAAGATTGTAGATGTGTTGTTGCTACTAGGGAGAAAATAATAATGTTTTATCCAAGGGTAATTCTATTGTTTACTTTACACACATTGCTTAATGCGATAATTTGTTGCTTGCAACTTGGGTTCGGACGATAACCGGAAGGTAGATTATTAGTCATAGACGTAGTTGGATTACGGTCTATGTATTATGTTGTAATGCCCAAACAAATCTCATAGTAATCATCTTGTCATGTATGGTCGATATTCTATCAATTGCCCAGCTATAATTTATTCACCCAGCATGTTATTTATCTTTATGGAGAGACACCTCTAGTGAACTGTGGACCCCGTCATTTTCTTTACACTGATAAATTCAATCACTGCAATCATGTTATGTTTATTTACTGTAAGCTTTGTTCTCTTTTATTACTGCAAACATCTCATTCCACTCGATACGTCTAATCCTTTGTGTTCAGCAAACCGGTGAGATTGACAACCTCAGTGTAAGTTGGGGCAAAGTATTTTGGTTGTGTTGTGTGTAGGTTGCACGTTGTTGCTGAGGCCGGTAGTGTGTCATGCCACTAGTCAGCTAGCAACACCTTCAGAAGTCATGTCTTTCTCCTATTGGTCGATTAAACCTTGGTTTCTTACTGAGAGAAAACTTGCCGTTGTGCTCATCACACCTTCCTCTTGGGGTTTCCCAATCGCTTCCATCAAGCACAAGCCATCACACATCAAGGAAGGGAGGAGTCAACATGGGTTGCGACTCCCCCTTGGTTAGTTGGGAAGGAGGATTCCGCGTGGACTCCGACTCCCCCCAAGTCGGTTTGGGAGAGAGGAGTCCTAGCCTAGGACTCCACCCCCAGACGGTCATCCCCCTTTGCAAGGAAACAAAGAGGAGATGGGGCGGCACAACATGTGTCGTGTGCCCCTCCCAAAACCCTACCTCGACCGTCCAAGCCCCCGCCTAAGCACCACCACCAACACCCCTCCTTGTGCTACCTCCCTACCCACCGCAGGGAAGTCGTAGTCAATGTCACCCTTCTTCCTCATGGAGTGCTGCCGGATTTCTACCACAATCTAGATCTTATCTAGCTAGTAGTCGCGGAAGCGCTACCGGATCTTCATGGACACATTCCCGCTTCGACAGTGTGCTTGATCGCACTTGGATGCAGTGTTGCTAATATTGTACGTGTGGATACTGTAAAGGTTCTGCAGGTGCAACACTTGATCGTGGGAGAAGTTCGAGGGAAAATACATCTCCTCGCGTCTTCTTCGAAAATGTCTTCGACATTCTGCTAGATCTTTCACTAAGGGTATGATCT